>NC_092750.1:71134374-71434374 GCF_047496795.1 Chiloscyllium punctatum
CCGGGAGCAGAGGTTGAACTACCAATTTGTAAGCAATCACTTAGGCATTCTGCGTCGGCAATAGATTGGAGGGCATTCTTAACTTAGGCCTTCAAAAATGAAGATTTGGAATCCTTTGAAAAGAAGAATAATTTTATTGAGATGTGATTACCCATTGTGTCCCTAACATCTGGATGGGAACTGTCTTGTCTGTTGACTTGCCATTTAATGTAGAATCTGTATTTAAATTACATTCTGTATTGTGTTCATTCACAATCTGTTTGCTAACTCACATTTGCCTCATGTTAGTGTAGAATGTTCGAGTCTCTGTTGCATATTTAGGTGCATATTGTTTAGAATCATTGAATTATCTGATCAAATAGAATTATTTCATTATTGTTCATTTTGTTCATTTTGTTCAAGATTGTATAATAAAGATTTGTCATGGCATTTTAATTTATACGTGGAATCTTGCTGCTTATCTTTTTAAGATTTGTTTCTTCTAAGCATTGTATGCTTTATCAGAATGTAATAATAGCAGCTCATAACAAAGATCCGGCTTTTTTAGTATTCTCATAACTGAGATTTTAACCCTCTCTTTCTGACTCGTGATTGAGCCTGACCCAGAGCCCTCACTCAGCTCTGGTGAGTCACTGTTGCAAAGTGTAGCACTGGAAAAGCACAGCAGGTCTGGCTGTGTCTGGATCGAGTCGCGGTTTCAAGCTCTGGTCAAGCAGAATCAACAGGACAGGATGGGGACTGGTACAATCAAACAAGGCTTGACTTGAAGACACCCAGCCAGAGCACTGAAAGAATGCTGCATTGATGGATGTGCTGCCTTTTGGAAAACTGAGTTGTGGAAGTGCCTGGGACACTACCTTGAAGAAGGGTGAGGGACCGTCCAGATCAATATCGATCCTGAGAACAGCACTACCATGGACTGGCTCATCATTTATCACCGGGCTGCTCATGGGACCTTGCTACGGGCAAATTGGCTGCAACCCTTCTGCCACGCTCATTGGCAGGTTTTGAGGTCGTGACACGTGCTATGATGTGAGGGTCTCTTTCCCTGGAATGGGGCGAAGTACAAAGGAAGAGCGCATTTACCGTCAAAGTGAACCTTTATGATGTAATCCTTGTAAAACCTCTTGCCATTCAGGGGCCTCATGTTGTCGCAGAGCCTGGTGGTGTTGGGGCAGAGTGCCTGCTGCATGTTGTGGAGGGCATGGGCCATGGCGTAGACGGCATTGAGTACGAACATGATCTTGGACTCTGGCTGGTAGTTCTCCTTCCTGAGAGTGTTGCTGGTGCATTCCCGCTGGCGGAAGCTGCAATTGAACCTCTGCTGCCAGAACTCCCGGAACCAGGCGTTCCTGTGGTTGTTGGTTGGGTGGAGGTTGACGAAGTACGCGGCGAACTCGGCGATGGGGCGAGCGGCCAGCTCGATGGTGATGGCCCCCCGCGCCGCCTGCTCATTACCCCGCACCACGTTCTCCAGGGCACCCCAGCCGTCGCTGGCCACCCAGGTGAAGGTGAGGTTGAGCCGGTGGGCGGCAGCCAGCAGCTCCCGCGCGTCTTCGCTCTTGGTGAAGAGCACCACCACGCGGGCGCTGGGCTTCTGCGCCAGGGCCTTGATGACGCCGTCGTAGCTCTTCTGGTCCATGGAGCGGCCCACCTTCTCCGAGGTGGCGATGCAGATGTTCCTGGCACGGGCCTCCTGCTCAAACACCTCGATGCCCGTCTCGCCGTAGTCGCCCTCAGATGCCACCGTGGACACGTACGTCCAGTTGAAAAAGCGGAGGATGTCCGACATGGCCTTCGCTTGGTAGAAATCGGGAGGCACAGTCCGCGCAAAGTAATCGTAGCGGGACTTGTCGCTCAGTTTGGCGCTGGTGGAGGCATAGCTGATCTGGGGGATCTGGAACAAGCGCAGCAGGTTGGCAACCTGGCACAATATGGAAAGAAGAGAGTCAGTGTACCTCGCCATTCAACCAAATCCCTGAACCAGTGATGCCAGCTGTTTGGCAACCCAACAGGCTGGACAAAAATTCCCCGAACATACAGGAACAATACTACTAAACTGGAGGGGGTTTGGAAAATATCTACTGAGGCGTTTCCAGGACTCGAGGGTTTGAGTTATAAAGGAGAGGCTGGAAATGCTGGGACATTTTTCACTAGAGCCCAGGAGGTTGAGGGGTAACTTTACAGAGGTTTATAAAATCATGAGGAAAATGGATCAGGTGAATAGCCAAGGTATCTCCTCTTGGACTGGGGAGTCCAAAACGGTGGGGACATGGTTTCAAGGTGAGGGGAGAAAGATCTAAAAGGGGCCACGGGGCAACATCTCCATGAAGAGGATTGTGGAATGAACTGCCAAAGGAAGTGGTGGGTGCAGGTACAGCGACAACATGTAAAAGACGTTTGGACAGGTACACCTAGTGGAAAGGTGTGGAGGGATAGTGGGCCAAATGCAGGCAAATAGGACTTGTTCAGTTTGGGAAGCTTGGCAGGTATGGACGTGTTGGACTGAAGGGTCTGTTTCCATGCTGTATGACTCTATCTGTACCAACCAGACTCCGAAAGCTTGCTTCTCAGAACAGAAATCTCGCTCTCCTGGTCGCTTCTGTTATCAAGGTCTATGTCCCCAAGACTCTCTCAGACCCACCCCGTGCCCAACTTACCCCAGAGCTCTGACTGCTGCCTTTTCTCACAGCTCGGTCACGGTCTGGGATGTAGGGACAGCCCTGCATGCCACGCTCAGCTCAAGTAGTGGGGCATTGCCACCAGCCTTCACACTGGGGCACACCTCTTGCTGCCAGCCTCAGCAGGCCTGCAGTAAATGGCACAGGCCCTCCCACCACCCGATGCACAAAGGTATCACTCAGCCTGCCAGCTAGCCACCCCATTCAATGCAAGACACTGTGGATGCTGGAAACGTAGAATAAGAAGAGGAAATGTTGAGGAACTCAGTGGTCGCGGCAGCATCAGTGAAGAGATTAACAGTTAACGTTTCAAATCTTGAGAACTGAAGAGTCATATCGGACTCAATGTTACATCTGTTTGTCTCTCTCCTCAGCTGCTGTCAGACCCGTTGAGTTTCTCCAGCACTTCCTCTTTTCAACTTCAGTTTAAATCCTAACTGCCCGACAACGCGGTTTCACTTTCCCACTATTGCCCCACATCCCTCAACTTGCAAAAATTAGCAACCTCAGTCAGAAAAGCTCCCATTGTTTCCCAGCACTTTACAAGGACGATGGTCTTCACCCAAAGATGAAGAGTATGGTCATCGAATCTAGAGCTCTTGATGAGTCCTTACAGCTTCATGGGAGTGACTGAGACAGTGAAGAACTTTGCCAGTGTTGGCTGGTGCTATCTCACTCTGGGAACAGGTCTTGCGTGAGTAAGCTGACCAATCCTATCAGCAACATACCATCCTTTGAAACCCATCCCTCCAGTGCCTGAAGTTACGTATCAGAGAATCTTCCCCATTTCAATAAGTCCCTCACATTTTCAATTTCCCCAATGGATCACTGTAAGCATTCGGAACTCTCATGAACAAAATTCTTTCGAATGCAAGTGGTTAGCACAGCTGCCTCACAGCGCCAGGGATCCAGGTTCGATTCCAGCCTTGGGTGACTGTCTGTATGGAGTTTGCACATTCTCCCCATGTCACAGTCCAAGGGTGGAATCAAACCCAAGTCCCTGCCACTCTGAGGCAGCAGTGCTAACCACTGAGCCATTGTGTTCTCTTGAGAGGGCATTGGATTATTATTTAAATAGAAACAATGTGCAAGGGTATTGGGGTAAAGGCAGGAGATTGGCCCGAAGTCATCTTACTCATTTGATGAGCCAGTACAGGCAAGATAGACTGAATGGCCTCTTTCTGATAACAATTCTCTGATACTCTTAATCATCAGCAAAGTTGGACAATGCTGTGAAGTTACACTGATGCAGTAATAACCTGCACATTGACACTCGGTTTGAGTTCCACCAGAACCACTCATTACCTTCATCCAAACATAGACAACACAGCTGAACTTCCGTGATGTTACTCCAGCCCCACAGCAATATAGTTAACTCTGAACTGTCCTCTGGGCAATTCGAACTGGGCAATACATGCTGACTCAGCCAGTGACACCCACAATTAACTCAGCATAAACCACTGAGCTCTGGCAACATTGGAGCCAATGAGAATCCAGAGGAAAGCTGTAGTGGGGGGGGCGGGGGCTCACTGATGATTTTGTAGTGTTCTGTGCTCTTCCCAACTCCTCAGATATTGAAACAACAAGTGCAGCAAGACCAGGACAAAACATAGGCTCAAATTGATTGGGAACAATTAACATTTGTGCCATACAGATGCCAGGCAATGACCATCCCCAATAAAAGAAAATCTAACCACTGCCTCTTGACATTCAATGATGTTACCATCACTGAAGCCCCCACCACCAACATCCTGGGGGGTTACCATTGACCAGAAACTCAACTAGATGCACCACCTAAACTCAGTGGTTACCAGAGCGGGTCGGGGCTGGGAATATTGTGGTGAATAACTCACTTCCTGACTCTGTAAAGCCCATCCACCATCTACGAGTCAGGAATGTGATGGAATTCCACCCCCCCCCCCCCCCTTCAACCGCCTCAATGGGGGAAGCTTCAATTGCATTCAAGATAATTGAAGCCATCCTGGTAAAAGCAACCCCCTTGCTCGGTGCCCCATCCCACCCCCCCCCCCCCCCCCACCACTTTAAACATTCACTCTCTCCACCCCTGAAGCTCAGTAACAACAATGTCTATCACCCACACCCTGCACTGCAAATAACTCCTTCCTAACCCACAACCACTTCCATCAAGGACAGCAAATATAATGGGAACACCAGCAGCTGCAACTTCCCCTCCAAGCCACTCCCCAACCTGAATTGGAAAAAAATGTCATTATTCCTGCACTGTCGCTGGGTCAAAACCTGACAGTCTCTCCGTGTCGGCACTGTGGGGATCCGTGCACCCTGAGGCACTGCAGCACTTCAAGAAGCCAACTAACTCACTACCGTCTCCAGGGCAATAATTGATGGCCCACCCAGCAATGCCCCCGCCCCATGAACAAATGTAATTGTAAATAAGAATGAACACGCCATTGCAGAGAGTTCGTTGCAAGGTGACCAAGGAAAGAACCTAAATATTCAAGGGTTCCTGACAGTTTGGAAGGCACGAAGGTAGGAAAGGTCATGGGGTAGCTGTGTTAGTTAAGGATAACAGATCAGTGGTGAGTAACGACCTTGCTTTCAGAAAATCAGCATCCAGAATGAGTTTGATTGAGACAAGAAATAGCACAGGGAGGAAGTCACTTGTGTTCACTAGTTTATAAGCCCCTGAACAATAACACACTGTAAGACAGAGTATTTCAGAAGAAAAAGAACCTTGAAAGAAGATCCTGCAATAATTTCGTGCTTCCTATACAGTGGCAAAGAACATAGAATAGTGCAGCTCAGAAATATCTGTGTCGATTCTGATATATTCTAAACTAATCCCATCTGCCTGTATATGGTCTGTAGCATTCTATTCCTGCCTATCCATGTATCTGTCTAAATGTCTCTTAAACATTGTTATTGTACCTGCTTCTACCGCCTCTGGAAGAATGTTTCAGTCACCTACCACCCTCTGTGTAAAAAAGGTTACCCTGCGAATCTCCTTTAGATTTTCCCCCTCTCACCTTAAACCTATGCCCCATAGTATTTGATATTTCCAACCTGGGAAAAAAGAGTATCTGACTATCCACCCTATCCACGCCTCCCATAATCTTATGGACTTCTACCCCTCAGCCTCTGATGCTCTAGCGAAAACAATCCAAGCTTGCCCAACCTCTCCTTACAACTAATACACTCCAATCCAAGTAACATCCTGGTAAATCTCTTTTTCACCCCCTCCATTTCCTTCCTGTAGTATGGTGACCAGAACTGCACACAATACTCCGAAGTGTTATACAGTTGCAACATGGCTGACCAATTTTTATTCTCAATGCCCTGGGATATATACTTATTTGCCACCTTATCCACTTTTGTTGCCACTTTCAGGGAGCTGTGAACTTGAACCCCCAGATCCTTCTGTATGTCAGTCCTCCTAAGGGTCTGGCCATTTACTGTGTACTTTCCTCTCACATTTGACCTCCCAAAATGCATCACCTCATACTTGTCCAGATTATCATCTGTCATTTCTCTTCCCAACTTTCCAGTTGGTGTACGGCCTTCTTAATATTGACATGCCCCAGAATATGAACATACCCCTCCCTAACCTTTTCTCTGTAGCCATTACCTTCTCACTGGTGAATACCAATACAAAGTATTCATTAAGGACCTCATCCATGTCCTCTGGCTCCATGCATAAATTCCCTCCTTTGTCCTTGAGTGGACCTATCCTTTCCCCAGTTACCCCTTGCTCCTAATGTGAATATAAAATGCCATGGGATTCTCCTTGATCCTACTTGCAAAGGACATTCCATGGCCCCTTTTAGCCCTCCCTTAACTCCTGGTTAAAGCTCTTTCCTGCTTTCTTCATGTTCTTCAAGGCCTGAGTCTGAATTCAGTTTCTTAAACCTTTCATGTGCTTCTTTCTAACTTTCAATATCTCTTGTCATCCAGGATTCCCAAATCTTTCAATCCTATCTGCCATCCTCACATGAACGTGCTGGTCCTGACCTCTGAATCAACCTGTTTTTAAAAGACTCCCACATGTCAGATGTGGATTTACCCTCAAACAGCCACCTCCAATGTAATTTATTTTCAGTTTCTGCCTAATCCCATGCTAATTAGACTTCCCACAATTTAGACTTTTCATGCAAAGACCTGCCTTATTCTTATCCATGCTGATCGTAAAACTTACAGAATTATGATCACTCTTCCCAAAATGCTTCCTCAGTGAAACTTCAATCAGCTGGCCAGGTTCTATCCCCACTGCAAGGTATGGTACGGCCGGTACCCCAGTTGGACTATCTACAGAACGTTTCAAGGAACCTTCTGAGATGCAGCTTACAAATTCTGTCTCATCTGAGTCAATACATTTTGCCCTTCCATACTAAAACTGTCCTCACTTACAGGATCTGTATCCCTCTATTCCCTTCCTATTCATGTATTCGTCCAGTTGCTTCTTGAATGCTGCTATTGTGTCTGTTTCCACCCCCTCCTCTGGCAGTGTGCTCCAGGCACTCACCACCCTTTGTGGGAAAAACCTGCCTCACAGATCTCTTTTAAGCTTCCTCCCTTGCATCTCGAACTTGTGTCCTCTTGTAATTGGCCCGTCCACCCTGGGAAAAAGCCTCATACTTTCCACTCTATCCACACCAGTCAGAATCTTGTAAACTTTGATCAGGATGCCCCTCAACTTCCTGCATTCCAGTGAAAACAAACCCAGCCTATCCAAACCTTTCTTCATAGCTAAAATCGCCCATACCAGGCAACGTCCTGGTAAACCTTTTCTGTACCCTCTCCAATGCGGCCACAATCTTCTGGTAGTGTGGTGACCAGAACTATTGGCTAGCTTTGACAGCTATAAAGATGAGTTCAGAGAGGGTTAAAGAGATCAAACTTTCTCACAGTAGTACTTTGTCATGCCAAACAGGAAAGCTCTGGTTAGGCCCCATTTGGAGTACTGTGTCCAGTTTTGGTCCCCACACCCCAGGAAGGACATACTGGCACTGGAACGTGTCCAGCGGAGATTCACACGGATGATCCCTGGAATGGTAGGTCTAACATATGAGGAACGGCTGAGGATCCTGGGATTGTCTTCATTGGAGTTTAGAAGATTAAGGGGAGACTTAATAGAGACATACAAGATAATACATGGCTTGGAAAGGGTGGACGCTAGGAAATTGTTTCCGTTAGGTGAGGAGACTAGGACCCGTGGGCACAGCCTTAAAATTAGAGGGGATCAATTCAGAACAGAAATGTGGAGACATTTCTTCAGCCAGAGAGTGGTGGGCCTGTGGAATTCATTGCCGCAGAGTGCAGTGGAGGCCGGGACGCTAAATGTCTTCAAGGCAGAGATTGATAGATTCTTGTTGTCTCGAGGAATCAAGGGCTATGGGGAGAATGCGGGTAAGTGGAGTTGAAATGCCCAGCAGCCATGATTGAATGGCAGAGTGGATTCGATGGGCCGAATGGCCTTACTTTCACTCCTATGTCTTATGGTCTTATGGTCTAGGCTGTTTAAACTCTGGTCATTGGCAATGAGACAGGATTAATTAACATCATAGTAAAAGAGCCTGTAGGCAACACTGGCAATAAGATGCTAGATTTTAACATTCAGTTTGAGAAGGAACAGTGTGGATATTCTCAACATAAAGTAACTGCATGGATATGAGGAAAGTATTGACTAAAACTAACTGGAAACATAGGCAGCCACTGAGTGGTGAATGGGTTTTTTCTGGAGTCCAATCACGGAATCCCTATCTTTAGCCTATCGAGTCCATATTAACTCTCCAAAGAGCATTCCACCCAGCCCCTATCCCAGTAACCCTGTATTTCCCTTGGCTAATCCATCTAACCTGTACAGCCCCAGACACTTCGAGAAATTTGACATGGCCAATCCACCTTACCTTCATACCATTGGATTGTGGGAGGAAACCAGAGCATCCAGAGGAAACCCATGCAGACACGGGGAGAGTGTGCAACTTCCACACAGTCACCCGAGGCTGGAATTGAACCTGGTTCCTGGCGCTGTGAGGCAGCAGTGCTAATGACAGTCAATTTTAATGCAAGTCAGAATACAATGTGGGACAACGTAATGTTGGGTCTTTTTGAGGCAAAGATCCTGAGCAGACTTCCAGTGTACGTAATGAGAAGATGTTTCCCTTGGTGGGGGGGGAGTCCAGAAAACAGACTCCCCTTCAAGTTGGAGATGAGGAGAAAGATTTTCACTCAAGAGATTGATAGTGGAATTCTACTCTGCAGACAGCAGTGGAGGCTTGGTCATAGGGAGCATTCAAGGTGAGTTAGATAGATCTAGATTTATGGGTGGCACGGTGGTTAGCACTGCTGCCTCACAGTACCAGAGACCTGGGTTCAATTCCCGCCTCAGGTGACTGTGTGGAGTTTGCACGTTCTCCCTGTGTCTGTGTGGGTTTCCACCGGGTGCTCCAGTTTCCTCCCACAGTCCAAAAACATGTGGGTTAGGTGAATTGGACACGTTAAATTGTCCGTAGTGTTAGGTGAAGGGGTAAATGTAGGGGAATGGATCTAGGTGGGTTGCGCTTCGGCGGGTCGGTGTGGACTTGTTGGGCCGAAGGGCCTGTTTCCACACTGTAAGGAATCTTTGATCAGTAAGGGAAGGTCAGGACAGCTCTCAAGCTGTGAGGGAGATGCTGTTCAGGGTGAAAATGAGGACAGTTACTGGGAACCAGCTGTGTTCTCCACCTTCAGGCTCCAAACCCTAACCCCCTCCCAACCCTGACCTACCCCCAGGGGCCCAGATGTGGGCTGGGGTGCCAGCTGAGTCCGGGTTAAGAGCCACATCTCTCAACAATGAAGAAAAAGGGAGGGTTGTTTTGAGGAAGAGTGAGTTAGGATGTATTTTGTCTCTACCAACAGTTTAAAAATAGTTCATTGGCAACCTAGCCTCTTGCTGTGCTTACACTCCTGGAATTTCTGAAAACTTAGCTCTGACTCTTTTCATTTCCTGGACATTCTATGGTATGAAATTAAAATGTTTGGCAATTTTTTCCATCTCAGTGGAAAGTTGATACCTGATTTAACAAGCTGCCCCTTCAGTCACTTTTTCACTGCTGGTTCACCCTTTTGAATTTTTGTAGCGCCCTGCATGGCCACAGGATGTTCCCAGTGCCTTTACAGTCGATGAAACTCTTCAGAAATACAGGCAAATGGTGCAAACATGGCAACAGCTCTCAATGCAATGACCAAGCAGCCAGAAGGGGGCAGCATCTGCCAAGCATGGTGCTGCTATCCATGCTACACCCAATATGTAAAGTTGCTTTTGATCCCTTTAATGCTCCTGATTTATGATCAGCAAGGAAAACAAAAATGATTCAGAACTGCGACAGAGAAAAATCTGATGGAAGCAAGGGAGAAATATGTACTTTAATGCACCTCAGCAATTCTGTCTCTCAAGGTAAGATTTCTAAGTAGGGACCATCTTTTACAATCCAATCCTCAAAAAATATTGCAACCAATGAGGCAATTTTCAATTGTAATTATTGTGGTGGACGAAAAATCAGCAGCCAATTCATTCACAGGAAGCTCCCACAAACCGAGGAGGTGATAATGACCACTTCTGCATTGTTACTTGAGGGATAAAACATGCCCAAGGCACTGGGACTAACTCATTCACTTTTCTTTTTGACAGAGCGTTGAGTGCTCCTTTACATCAGAGGCAAATGGGGGTCTCAGCTTAACTTCTTCGCCAAAGGACAGCTCCCCCAACAGTGCATCACTCCCTCAAACCCTGCACTGAGCCATGATTTTGTCTACATCAAGCCCTCGAGAGGGGATTGAACACTGGACCCTGCGACTCAGACAAGCTTGCAGTTGATGACACTGCAGTGACTTGGTGTCTGATGTCCTGAACAGGGCAACCACTTGACTGACTCCACTGTGTAGCACGGATAGCATCACCAAGGTTGGCAGATGCTGCCCCCTTCTGGCTGCCTAATCATTGCGCCATGGACTGTTGCCATGATTGCACCATTCACCAACATCTCTGAAAAGTTTCATCGACTGTAAAGGCACTGGGAATATCCTGCGGCCATGCAAGGCGCTACAAAAACGCAAAAGGGTGAACAAAGAGTGCAATAGAGACTTGTTATGAAAGGACAGCTTGTTAAATCAGGTTTCAATTTTCCAATGAGGTGAAAAATGTTGCCAAGAATTTTAATTTTAATTTCATACCAAGACATAGACTGTCCAGGAAAAAAAAAGTTGAAAAACACCTTGAGAAAGCGAAGATCGCACCTTCTTCCACCAACCAGGCACATGTCCTAAAGATACCATTGGGACATAGGTCACCTTACAAAAAGAAGCTGTCAGCTTTAAAGTCCAGCTTAAACTGCCTCGAGTCACCATATCAAATAGCACAGACTGTAGAGGAAGATAACAGCCCAATACCAGCATCCATGAATTGCTGTGGGTCAGCAACAGCAGAACTAACAGCCCAGACCATCCCTTACATTCCACAATCAAACACAGAGATAAAGACTGGTTCCACAGAGAACATCATTTCATATATCACTGAATAATGTTCGAAAGTAATATAATGAAACACAGCTCTACATGCGAAACACCAAAGGCTATTGATTACAAATACCACCTAATCAACTTGTTCAGAGATGGCGACAGCTGGGATTTTTTTACTCAATAGTGGGACTTGAGTGTTGCTGGCTATTGCCTGCCCCTAGTTGCCCTAGTGATGGTGAGCTGCCTTCTTGAATCACTGCAGTCCATGTGCTGGAGGAAGACCTAAAATGCCCTTAGAGAGGGAATTCCAAGATTTTGACTCAGCAACACCAGGTCACAGCAACAATGGTGAAATATTTCCAAGTCAGGATGGTTTGGAGGGGAACTTGCAGGTGATGGTGTTTTCATATATCTGCTGCCCTTATCCTTCCAGATGGAAGTGTTTAAGGGTTTGGAAGGACCTGTCTAAGGAGCTTTGGTGAATTTCTGCAGTCCACCTTCTAGATAGTACACACTGCTGCTACTGAGGGTGGTGGAGGGTGTGGATGTTTGTGGATGCAGTGCCAACCAAGAGAGTTGCTTTGTCCTGGATGGTGTTGAGCTTCTTTGAGTTTTGTTAGATCTGCACTCATCCAGGCAAGTGGAGAGCATGTCAATGGTGGACAAGCTGTGGGGAGTCAGGAGGTAGGTTACTTGCTGCATTGTAGCTGGGTCTCTTAAATTTAAACCTGGGTCTCCTGGCGCAGAGATAGGGGCACTACCAATGCACCACATGAACAACTAAGCAACAGAAGCACATAGTTGCACAATCAACACATCAGAACAAAGCTCTCCATTCCCATTATAATGGTTCAGATAGTGAGGGGTAATCTGACAACGTAGAGGAATATGAGCATTCTCCATTCTGACTGCTGGCCAGAGTCTCAGATCCCACTGATCGGGAGCATACATGCATTCCAAAATGAGCAGATATCCCACTTGTTCCCCCTTCCAGGGTCTGGGTCATCATTGTAAACGGCTAACCAGTTCTCTTGTTTGGGATGCTTTGACCCTCAAACCTAGTTGAGATTTTTGAGGAGATAAGGTGAAAGATTGTGGGAGATTGTGTTCGCAGATGGTGCTTATATCGACTCCCAGGACGGTTATCAGTAAATTAAACAGGAGTGCATAAAATTGCAATGTGAGTGGTGAAGTGGACAGCAGTCATAAGGGGGCTGTACGACAGTTAGCAATTTCTGACTCGGGGATCTGTACCAAGTCTCAACCTTTCATTAAAATAAACACCTGGATGTACAGAAAGCAATATGAGTGAGTTAGCTGTGGTCACTGGATTTGCTGGTGTAATAAATAGGTTAGACGGGACCCTATTCTTAAAGGGACTGCAGGACAGAGGAGGGATTATGTTGAAATTGTATAAATCATGGTCACACAGTGACTCCAGTGGTTAGCAGTGCTGACTCACACTGCCAGGGACCAAGGTTTGAATCCAACCTTAATTAGATTAGATTACTTACAGTGTGGAAACAGGCCCTTCGGCCCAACAAGTCCACACCGACCCGCAACACACCCATTCCCCTACATTTACCCCTTTACCTAACACTATGGGCAATTTAGCATGGTCAATTCACCTAACCTGCACATCTTTGTGACTGTGGGAGGAAATCGGAGCACCCGGAGGAAACCCACGCAGACTCGGGGAGAATGTGCAAACTCCACACAGACAGTCGCCTGAGTCGGGAATTGAACCCGGGTCTCTGGCGCTGTGAGGCAGCAGTGCTAACCACTGTGCCACCGTGCCGCCCACACAGGTGACTGTCTGGGTAGAGTTTGCACACTCTCGCTGTTTCTGTGTGGTTTTCCTTTAGTTGCTCTTGTTTTATCCCACAATCCAAAGGTGTGCAGGTTAGTTGGATTGGCCATGCTAAATTGCCCATGGTATCCAGGGATGTCTAGGCTAGGTGGATTAGCCATGGGAAATGCAGGGTTACAGGGATAGGGCGGCAGGGTGGGGGTTGGGAGTGGACTTGGGTGGAACGTCTTTCAGAGGGTTGGTGTGAAATCGATGGCCGAATGGTCTGCTTCCACGCTGCTTCCACTATGATTCATTGGTCAGATCCCACCTCAAATTTTGTGCTCAATTCTGGAAAGGACAGAATGGCCTTTTTGGTGGGGTGGGGGGGGAAAGAGGGAGGAGGGGAGGGACTGTGGTTTGAGTTAACCGGACAAAGCCATAGCAGATTTTCAAAGAATAGAGGAGGACTTGTACATCCCTGCCTCTGCGCCAAAAATTCTGGATTCAATTCCCACTCTGGGACCTGATACTGAAGGAAAGTGTGTTCAAACAGTTGCGTCTTGACTAATTAATCCTTCCAACACCATTGGCAGGCCATAAGAACATTACACTTGTATTCCCATCAGTATGGAAGGTTAATGGCTGACCTCCTTGAGAAGGTTACAATGATTACTTTCATTGATAGGGAAGGTGGAGAGGAACTATTTCCTCTCATGGGAGGGTTTAGGTCAAGGTGAGATAACCTTAAGATTAGTCCCTTTGGGGTTATTGGTAGGGAACAGCTTTTCACCCCAAAAAGAGAACAATTCTTTCCCCTGAAAAATTGTCATTTAAATTACAAAGTTAAAAACTGCAGCTGGATTTTTTTGTGAGACTAATAGCACCAAGGATTTTAGAAGCAGGGTGAGTGGATGGGGTTAAAATGTAGGTCAGCCCAAGACTTAATTGGATGATGGAATGAGCTGAAGGAGTTAATGGCTTCTGCGGATTTTTCATTTGAATCCTGTACTGTGGGCCTTTGGAATTTTACAGAGATAATGGTCTGTGCTGTGACCTTTAATCTTCAACCCTGTCCTGTGAGACCCTTAGCCTTTGACCTACGGGATATGTGGTCAATTTGGCCCTTTTGCCCAGATCTTTGACCATCAAATGGGTTTCTCTCAGCAAGAACAAAATTGAGCCTGTTTGCAGTGGGGGGGGGGGGGCTGAATTACTGAGCTGTTACCTATTGAGTGAACAGTTATTTTAAGCACATTTCAAGCCTGCTCATTATCTCACCAGAAATGCAAGGGGGTTTCCATATGTGAGCTCACGCACCGTGTTATGCAGCTTGACAAGGCTGGAAGAAAACGTACCCTTCACCCCCATCACCACCCCCTTCGTAAGTGTCAAGGCCACATCTACTGCTTCTCGCCGCCTTCCCTCTAATTAACCCTTCAGTGAGAGCATTAATTAGCAAGCACCAGCTTCAAAACCACTAGGCATTACATCAACCTCCTACTGTGCAGACCTGCTGACCTGCAGCTAACACACTGCATACAGTAATTGGCAGCTTTAAATATATATGCAGCCATTTCTGGTGTTTAGGTTAGAAATATGGTCACAGGGAAAGTAGGAACATGGGTTGTAGGTAGGCCATTCAACCCTTCAATGCTGATCTATCCATTCAGTCAATCCTGCACCTCCTTGCACTTTCCTCCATATTCAGTAACACACACACACACCACTTGTTGTGACACTAAAGAAACATGCGAACACAAGGCAGGTTTTTAGCCCTGTTCTCATGAAGCCTCTTTGTCCTTGAGGGAGATGTTTGCGGAGACAGTCAGACTGTGTTCAGCTGTCAGACTCTCCGGAGCAGATTGGCAATGCCTGGGAAATCTGCATCCTGCCTCTTTTGCTGAGTCCAGGCTGCACAGCGCCTTCACTAAATGGCTCCAAGAAGCAATGGCCAGTGCCAAAGCCTGATCGGGACACACATGACACTAACATGGAGAAAGACAGAGCCTGGAAGTTCCCAAATACCTCGTAGGAAGTATACAATGATACAAATATACAATTGCA
Organism: Chiloscyllium punctatum; assembly: GCF_047496795.1. NCBI lineage: Eukaryota > Metazoa > Chordata > Chondrichthyes > Orectolobiformes > Hemiscylliidae > Chiloscyllium > Chiloscyllium punctatum. The sequence continues at coordinate 71,149,384 of NC_092750.1, forward strand.
TGAGTATACAATTACATGAGCAGTGATGGTATGCATAATGAACAGTAGGACCCTGGGATGCACTGAGGATCAGAGGGGACATTGATGTGCGTGTATAGCAGTACCTTAAGGTATCAGGAGAAGTGGATAAAGTGGTTAACAAGGCATATGGGACACTAGCCAAGCACACAATTCAAGAGCAGGGGGGTGATGCTGGAACTGTATAAATCATTGGTTAGGTCACAGCTAGAGTGTTGTGTGCAGTTCTGGATCCCACATTATAGGAGGGATGTGATAGCACTGGAGAGGAGACAGAGGAGATTTACAGGTGTTGCCTGGGCTGGAGAATTTCAGTTATGAAGAGAGAGGGGGCAGACTGCGATTGTTTTCCTTTGAGCAGTCGAGATTGACAGGGGACATGACTGAGATGTTTAAAATGAGGAGGGCACAGATAGAGTAGGCAAGAAAAAAATCCTTCCCCCTTGATGGAGGGGTCAGTGACCAGCGGGAAGGCAGGAGGTTTACAGGAAACGTGAGGAAAAGCTTTTTCACCCAGAGAATAGTGGGAATCTGGATCTTGCTGCTTGTAAGGGGAGAGGCAAAAACGCTCACAATATTGAAGAAGTATTTAGATATACGCTAGTGATGCCAAGGCTAGGGGCCAGTGCACAAAAAGGGGATTAGAGCAGATAGATGCTTTGACCAGTGCTGACTCAACAGGCCAAAGGGTCTTTTTCTGTGCTGTAAATCTCAATGACTCCAATGATGTCAGTATACAATGATATCGGTACACAATGATATCAATATACAATGATATCGGTATACAATGATATCAGTATACAATGATATCGGTACACAATGATGTCAGTATACAATGATATCGGTACACAATGATATCAATATACAATGATATTGGTATACAATGATATCAGTATACAATGATATCGATATACAATGATATCAATATACAATGATATCGATATACAATGTAATCAGTATACAATGATATCGGTATACAATGATATCAGTACACAATGATGTCAGTATATAATATGTCAGTATATAACAATGTCAGTATATAATGATATCAGTATAAAATGATATCATCATACAATGATAACAGTATACAATGATATCAGTACACAATGTAGTCTGTTCACGAAAGCATAATGTCAAGTTTGAAATATTGCCTTAATGTTAATACCCTCCCAGTTTCTGTCTCCTCTGGTGACGCCATTTACCACATTAGGCCAAGATGCCAGTTCTGTCTGGCCCTTACCTGGATGGACACATCACTGTACGAGCCCCCAATGACCCCAGCAATGGCAAACGCCTTGTCATCATGAATGGCAAAGGATCCATCTGGACAGATGTATTCGGTCTCGTCGACTTTAGCCAGTGACGATCTGACAAACTCCAGTGACTGCTCCAATGCGTAGGTGTCCTTGGAGCAGGTGTCCAGGATGTGGGCCCCAAGTTTGATCCCAGGCAAAATGCTGGGGTCCTTGTTTATCGTGTCCAGAGCAAAGAGCATGGCCTCAAGCCGCTCAATGCCCCGCTGCTCGTTGATCCTTCCACAGTCTTCCAAACCGTTGCCTTTCTCATGGACTGGGAACAAGCCTCCGATCACCAGATCCCCATCGATCGCAATCTCCTTCTTCCCAGCAGGAAAGCTATTGGAGCTGGACAAGATCACCTGAAGCACAAGGTGCAGGAGGCTGAGCAGCTGTGGCTGGGACATGTCCAGTGGCAGGGGGCGTGCAGGGGAGGGGGGGTTTGGGGGAGAGCTGTTTCTATTAAAATCTCACAACTTCCAGGAGACAGGGGGCAGCAAGAACTCCCCCAATCTGGGAACAAAGGGCATTATCCTAGTCAGTTGGCTGTGGAGAAAGATGCAGAAAGATCCAATTAGAGTGACATTTGGAAATTGATTCAAATCTTATAGAGTCACACAGCATGGAAACAGACCCTTCGGCCCAACTCATCCATGCCAACCAGGTTTCCCAAATCTAACTAGGCCCATTGGCCCATATTCCTTTAACCCCTTTCCTATTCACATCCCTGTCCAAATGCCTTTTAAACACTCCTCTGGCAGCTCATTCCATGCATGCGCCACCCTCTGTGTGAAAAAGTTGTCCCTTGGATCCCTATTAAATCTTTCCCCCTCACCTTAATCTTGGACTCCCTCACCCTTGGAAAAAGACCTTGCCTGTTCACCACATCTATGCCCCTCGTGATTTTACAAACTCTGTAAGATCACTCCCTCAGTCTCTGATGCTCCAGGGGAAAAAAGTCTCAACGTTTCCAGCCTCTCCTTATAACTTAAACCCTTCAGTCTCAGTAACATCCTTGTAAACGTTTTTCTGTATCCTTTCTCAGGAATGTCTCTTCTCACCTTTTCCAACGCATTTGTCAGCAGACACCATTAATCAATTGCACACCCAAGGAAATTCTGCTCAATGATGTACCGGGCACACTACCACGCTAAGGAAAATGACCTTTAGTTCATCCTCATTTGTTTCTGAAGCAGTCCACATTGACATTGCTCTAATCAATCTTACCTCCTCCCTGTGCATTCAGCTCTAACGGGCTGTATCCTGCTATCGTTCCCAGCCTCTCACTGGTAACTTTCCCAGCCTTCATTACAAGCAGTTTCACAGAAATTCCAGCATAAAAACATTAAAGGTTTACCCTGTGTTCAGTTCTGGTCACCCTGTTATAGGAAGGACATGATCAAGTTGGAGAGGGTGCAAAAGAGATTTACCAGGGTATTGTCGGGAATTGGAGATTTAAGTTAGAAGGAGAGACTGGATAGTCCGGGGCACTTTTCACTGGAGTGTAGGAGGTTGAGGGGTGACTTTATCGAGATTTATAAAATCATAAGGGATATAGATAAGGTGAGTGGCAGATGTCTTTCCCCTAGGATGGGGGATTTCAAGACTGGGGGACATATTTTTAAGATGAAAGGAGAAAGATTTAGAAAGGACATGGGGGCAACATTTTTATACAGAGAGTAGTTCAAGTGTGAAATGAGCTTCCAGACGATGTAAGTACAGTTACAATGTTTAAAAGACATTTGGATAGGTTCGTGAATAAGAGAGGTTTGGAGGGAACTGAGCCAGGTGCAGGCAGGTGGGACTAGTTCAGTTTGGGATTATGGCCAGCATGGACTGGTTGGATTGAAGGGTCTGTTTCCGTGCCGTATGACTCTATGACTCTACTTGAGGCTGGACTTTCCTTGTCCCTCCTTATCTCTTATCCATTAGTCCTCACCTTCTCTGTTGAATGGGTTCTGTGTTCCATAATCTGAGAACCTTCTGTGTTATAAACGTTTCCCTCTGTCCATCATACGTCTCTTATCTTTAATATTATACCTTGTTCTGGACACCTCAAAGAACTGTCTGCTTCAATCATCTCTGTTTGACCGCTTGTAACCTTAAACATCTCCACCCAGCTCATTCTCTAGCCCTTCCTTTTGTAGCTGGCTTCCCTCCCAGCTGGGTAGTTGCTGGTGTATCTGAGCTGTAGTTTTGGAATCCTTCCAACAGCGTGGAGCTCAGACTCACACTCGCTAGCCCTACTGTATGGTTGCTGCGGATTTCCCATGGAGGCACCATTGCGTTTCGACACTGCACTTTTCTCTTTGGGAGCAAGATCTCTATTTATCTTTTCAACATGGCCTTATCCATTTGAGGGAGGGGGGGGCCATTAAATGTGGTTATCAGTCACAACGCCCACTGAGTCATAAAGTCATCGGAAGCAGACCCTTCAGTCCAACCCGTCCGTGCTGTCCAGATATCCCAACCTAATCCAGATGCCTTTCCCAGTATTTGGCCCATATCTCTCTAAATTCTTCCCATTCATATACCCACCTAGATGCCTTTTAAGTGCTGTAATTGTACCAACCTCCACCACTTCCTCTGGCAGCTTGTTCCATTCACTCATCACCCTCTGTGTGAAAACGTTGCCCCTTGGGTTCCTTTTAAATCCTATCTCCTCTCACCTTAAGTCAATGCCCTCTAGCTTTGGACTCCCCCCACCTTGGGTAAAGCCCTTGGCTACTCACCCTATTCGTGCATTATTGATTTTATAAACCCCGATAAGGTCACCCTCAACTTCTGACACACCAGGTAAAATAGCTCCAGCCTCTTTCTATAGTTCAAGCCCTTCAACCCCAACAACATCCTTGTAAATCGTTTCTGTCCCTTTCAAGTTTAACAACATCTTTCCTATGGCAGCGAGAGCAGAATTGAACGCAGTGTTCCAAAAGTGGACCAACCATCATTGCTCATTATCTTGGAACTGATTGGCTCACCAGAACTATTTCCAACCCAACCACAGAATCCCTATGGAGCAGAAAGAGGCAGTTTGGCCCATTGAATATGCACCAACCCTCCAAAAAGCATCCCACCCAGACCCAGCTCTATCCCCATAACCCTGCATTTCTAATGGCTAGTCCACCAACCCTGGTCACCACGGGGCAATTTTAGCATGGCCAATCACTGTACCATCCTTGCCAGGAGACCTATTTTCCTGAAAGGACATAATTACAAAGAATGGCTTTCCGTTCCAGGACAATGAATTGAATCTGACTTTCACCGGGTGCCAAGGTGGGATATGAACCCATCTTCCCAGAGTATTGGCTCGACATCTTTTCACTATTATGCCACGACATCACCATCTCCCTCGAGTTACCAACTGAACATGATCCACCAAATCCTTCCATACTTCTGCAAAGGGGTCAGACCTTTGCTTGTCTTTACCCTGGAAGGTTTCATCTCCTGACCTCCAGCTTCTTCCCTCTACCATTCCATACACAGTGTCTCGCTTTTGCAATGTGAGTCAGTAAAAAATGGACCTTTAGTGCTTGATTCCGCACTGTTATTCAACCAACTGTAACTCTACCATGACCACCATAAAATGTACAAATAAAAACTCACACACGTTATCATTCTTATAGCTTTACTCTCACTCCAGAACATCAACGTTTAATCCCTGAGAATCTCCAAGGCTAGCATGCAGGCGCAGCAAGACAGCTAGAGACAAACATCATGTTTATTACAAGGGAATTCAAGTGCGCAGCAAAGAAGGGTTGTTCCAATTGTAGAGGACACTGGTGAGAGTCCATGTGAAGTAATGTTGCCATTCTAGTTCCCTTGCCTCAGGAAGGATATGTTTGCCACTGACAGTATGTAGTGGGGGGGAGAGGGGGGAGGGGGTCTGTCCTCTGAGGAGACAGGATTTTATTCTGTATTCCCTAGAGTTGAGAATAATGGGAGACTATCTCATAGCTACTTCCAAAATTCTAAAAGGAGTAGATGGAGTAGATGCAGGTCCCCGATCTGTGAAGTCTAGAAACAGGTGACAAGAGTCTCAGAATGAAATGGAAGCCATTTAGGACCGAGGTGCTGAGATATGTTTTCACTCAGAGAGTGACAAATCTTTGGAATGTTCTAGTCCAGACCATTGCAGGAGCTTCGGTATTAAGTAAGTTCAAAAGAGAGATTGATAAACTTCAAGTTCCTCATGACATCAAGAGGTATCGGGGTAATGTGGGAATTTTTACTTCATTCAGACACAGGATGAGAATATTAATGATTCGGTGGCATTCTGAGGAAGAGTCACTCGACCTGAAAACATTAACTCTGATTTCTCAGCCAGACCTGCTGAGCTTTTCTAGCAATTTCTACATTTTGTCCCCACATTGCTGTGGGTCTGGAGTCACATGTCAGCCAGTCCAGGTAAAGGTTAGCAGTTTCCTTCCCAAAAGGACATTAGTGAACTAGATGGGCTTTTCCCAACAACTGACAGCAGATTCGTGGTCACTGTTAAACCCGTAATTCCAGACTTTTCTTGAATTTAAATTCCACCATCTGCCACGGCAGGATTCAAACCCAGATCTCTGGGTTAATAGTCCACTAGCCTTCCCATTTAGTATTAAGATAAGTGATCAACCCTGATTGAGAAAAATCAAGGAAAACTCGACTAGCTGAATGGCTTACTCTTGCTCCTATGTTCCAATGTCCAACCCCATTTACCTTCACTCAGTCAAGATAATCAAAATATACCATCTCACACATACTGATGTTGAATTCCATTTGCTGCAGATTTGCCAATTCTACCTTCTTGTTAATATTTACTTTCAGCTTCTTTTGAGTGTCAGTGTATTGACCGAGCTTTCACTGTTTAACACCATGTGCAAATGTAAAGACCAATCCCCCTCAATCAAGATCTGAATGGTTAACATTCACACAATACACAAAGGCTGTGCCAGAACAGAATCACGTGGCACTGTCATTCACTAGGTGTAAACAATGATTGTAGATGCTGGAAACCAGATTCTGGATTAGTGGTGCTGGAAGAGCACAGCAGTTCAGGCAGCATCCAAGTAGCTTCGAAATCAACGTTTCGGGCAAAAGCCCTTCTTCAGGAATAAAGGCAGTGAGCCTGAAGCGTGGAGAGATAAGCTAGAGGAGGATGGGGGTGGGGAGAAAGTAGCATAGAGTACAATGGGTGAGTGGGGGAGGGGATGAAGGTGATAGGTCAGGGAGGAGAGGGTGGAGTGGATAGGTGGAAAAGAAGATAGGCAGGTAGGACAAGTCCGGACAAGTCTTGGGGACAGTTACCTGTCATCCACTACAGTCTGTTGTGAGGAATTGTCCTTAATACAACCTCTCTCTTTCTGCTCTTAGACCACTTTTAAGTCAAATTGGCTACTAATTCCATACCCCTCTCCAATTATTTCAAGTGTAAACCCACATGCAACCAAGACAGTGAATCTGTAAGATCTGACTGCTCCACATTTGTTGCACTTCTTCATCCACCTCATCCCTCACTTCGTCAGACAATTCTGTCCCACTTTCGACACAATCTGTTCTTAAATCTGGTGCTGGCTACTACTCATCTTCCATGGGATTATCACTTTGTTTCCCACCATGGTTCAACAGAAGAATCTGCACACACCAATGAGATGGTCATTCCTCCATGATCTCATTTGCCTTCTGCTCGCAACGCAGTGGGACATTGGGAGAAACATCCCTCAATCAACACCACAAACAAAATTATTGAGCCATTACTGCATTGCTGCTTGCGTTGCATGTGAATTGCCTGCTGCATTCCCTACAGTATAATAGTGACCACTACATTCCAGAAGCATTCCATTAGCTGTTGGGGCATTTGTGATGTGCAATGGTCATGAAAGATGCTAGGGAGCGATAGAATCAGAGGTATTATGACTGAATAGAGGCATGATGGTCGAATTGACTGGGAGAGGAGCCGAGCCGGAAAGACAGTGGAACGGCAATGGCAGGAGTGTCCGTGAGTAGCTCAGGAGATACATCCCAAGGAAAAGGAAGCATGGTACAAGAAGGATGAGGCAACCATGGCTGACTAGAGAAGTTAGGGATAGCATAAAAGCAAACAAGAAAGCATTTAATATGGAGAAGGGCAGTGGGAAACCAGAGGATTGGGCACCTTACAAAGTCCAACAGAGGACAATGAAGAAGAAATAAGAAGGGAGAAGATTAAGTATGAGGGTAAGCTGGCCAGTAATATAAAGGGAGACTGTAAGAGTTTCTTTAGATATATAAAGGTCAAAAGAGAGGCAAAAATGAAGATTGGAAAATGATAGTAGTGGGGAACATGGAAATGGCTGAGGAACTGAATAACTACTTCACATCAGTCTTCATGGTGGAAGACATGAGTAATTTCCCAAAAATTCAAGAGAGTGAGGGGACAGAGCTGAGTATGGTGCCCATCAGCAAGGAGAAGGTGCTAGAAAAACTGGCTGGCCTGAAGCTGGATAAATCCCCTAGACCAGATGGATTACACCCCAGAGTTCTAAGGAAGATAGCTGAAGAGATAGTAGAGGCATTAGTGGTGATCTTTTAGGAATCGCGAGAGTCAGGGAGGTTCCCAGAGGACTGGAAGATTGCTAATGTGACACCCCTGTTTAAAAAGGGAGTAAAGCAAAAGACAGAAAATGACAGACTGATTAGCCTAACCTCGGTGGTGGGTAAGATTTTGGAGTCTGTCGTGAAGGATGCGATTTCTGAATACTTGGAAATGTATGGTAAAACAGGGCAGAGTCAGCATGGTTTCATCAAGGGGAGATCATGCATGACAAATCTGCTAGAATTCTTTGAGGAAGTAATGAGCAGGTTAGACTAAGGAAAGCCAATGGATGTTATCTATGTGGACTTCCAGAAGGCCTTTGACAAGGCTCCACACAGGAGGCTGCTGAGTAAGATAAAGGCCCATGGTGTCAGAGGCAAGGTGCGAGCATGGATAGAACGTTGGCTATTTGGCAAAAAGCAGAGAGTGGGGATAAAAGGGTCCTTTCACAGGATGGCAGCTGGTGAAAAGTGGTTTTCCGCAAGGCTGTGTTGGGACCACAACTTTTCACTTTAGACATTAACGATCTAGATGAAGAAATGGGGGGGGCATTCTGGCTAAGTGTGCAGATGATACAAACTTCGGTAAAAGGACAGGTAGCACTGAGGAAGTGGGGAGGTTGTAGAAGGATTTGGACAGGTTAGGCGAGTAGGCAAAGAAGTGGTAGATGGAGTACAATGTGGGAAAGTGTGAGGTCGTGCACTCTGGTAGGAAGATTAGAGCTATGGACTATATTCTAAATGGAGAGAAAATTCAGAAGTCTGGAGTGCAAAGAGACTTGAGAGTTTTCGTCCAGGATTCTCTCAAGGTAAACTTGCAGGTTGAGTCAGTAGTTCGGAAGGCAAATGCAAAGATGGCATTTATTTTGAAATGACTAGGATATAAAAGCAGGGATGTACTTCTGAGGTAGTATAGGGTCTGGTCAGGCCACATTTGGAGTATTGTGCTCAGTTTTGGGCCCCGTATCTCAGGAAGGATGTAATGGAATATGGTCAGAGAAGGTTCACGAGAATGGTCCCAGGAATGAAAAGCTTAACATATGAGGAACGTTTGAGGACTCTGGGTCTATACTCAATGGAGTTTAGAAGGATGAGGGGGGTATCTAATTGAAACATACAGAATACTGAATGGCCTGGACAGAGTAGATGTTGGGAAGATGTTTCCATTGGTAGGAGAGACTAGGACCTGAGGGCACAGCCTTAGAGTAAAGGGGGACCTTTTAGAATGGAGATAAGGAGAAACTTCTTCAGCCAGAGAGTGGGGAATCTATGGAATTCATTGCCACAGAAGGCTGTGGAGACCAGGTCATTGAGTATATTTAAGACTGAGATAAGTAGGTTCTTGATCGTTAAAGTGATCAAGGGTTACGGGGAGAAAGTGGGAGAATGGGGATGAGAAAATAATCAGTCATGGTGTTGGAAAAGCACAGCATCCGAGGAGCAGGAAAATCGACGTTTCGGGCAAAAGCCCTCGCCTGAAGTTCTCACTTTCGCCTGTGAGAAAATGATCAGTCATGATTGAATGGCAGAGCTGACTCGATGGACTAAATGGCCTAATTTCTGCTCCTATGCCTTAGGACTTTATATATTCAAGTCATTTATTTCCTATTTTCCTACATACGTGAAATTAAATGGCCTGGGTTTTGCCAGACAAGCTTTGTTGTATTTTTGGAAGATGTTTTACTTTGAACATGCTTCAATCCTCAAGCATTCTCACTCACTAGATGAGGAAGACAGGTAAGAGGAAGAGAGTAATAGAAGAAAAGAGACAAAGTTAAAGGCTGAGACAGGAGAAGCTACAATGGGCTTGAAGAAAATGGCAGATGTTAAACAAATATGGCGTCAATGTGAGAGGTACAATGCTTCGCACAAAATGTCAGAGACAAGGAAAGCGAAAATCTAAAAGTAATTAGTATAAGAGAGAAACAGTACTAGAGAAATGAATGGGATAAATTACCTCTAACCTGACTGGACGTACAGAGATAATAAATGCAATTATTGTGACATTCCAATACTCCTTGAATCCTAATACAGTCCCAATGGTTTGGAACGTTTAAAACATAATCCCACTATTCAAGGAAAGAAGGAAAACTGGCCACTTAGGCTGACATCCTAGTGTGGGAAATACTGACATTTTTTCTTAAAGTAGATAAGATCACAGTCCGATTATAGAATCATCGAATCCCTCCAGTGTGGAAGCAGGCCATTCGGCCCATTGAATCCACGTGTATTCAACATGATTTAATGATTAGGCAGTCAGGCACAGTCTGGAGCCAGATTGGGCGGGAGTCTCAGCGCTAGCTTGGGATGGTTGGAAGACCATTGTTCTAGACTTCGATTTCTGCAAAGCTGGACATTTTAACTTTGCTATTTTATCAGATGTTGTAACTAAAGAAGCTGTACCTAGTTAGCTTTGTACCTAAAATGGCAAGGTAAGTGGCAACACATAAATTTTTCACTGTACTCGCTTGAGTATATGTGACATTAAAGCTAATTCATTCATTTACATGGTTTCATCCAAGGGAAACTGTGTTTGCCACACTAAGTAGAGCTTTTTTAAAAGGAGGTAACAAGCAGGGAGGATAAAGAGAAACCAGTGGATGTAGTATATTTGAAATTCCAAAAGTATTTGATAAGGTACCATAAAAGATCAGTGCACATGATTAATACTGATGGGTTTGAGGACCCCTCTTAACACGGATAGAGATTAGGACACAGACAGAAAATCAGTAAGTAGGAGAAGTGGGACAGTCTCAGTGAAATATAACCTGCCCTACTTTCTCTACTTCTTGGACTAATGACCAATATGAAGCCATGGTCATTATCGATGCACAGTTAACTCATCTGTCTATCTAGAACCAAAACCAGCAACAGCTCTCTTTCCTTGATGATTACATTCTACCAGTGGGACATCTCTCATTTGTTTTCCAAGCCCCATCCCTGATCAAGTACAGGGCAGCGTGCAGTTATCGAGTCATAGAGATGTACAGCACAGAAACAAACCATTTGGTCCACCTTGTCCATGCCGACCAGATATCCCAACCTAATCTAGTCCCATTTGCCACCACCCAGCCCATATCCCTCCAAACCCTTCCTATTCATATGCCCATCCAAATGCCTCTTAAATGTTGCAAGTGTACCAGCCTCCACCACTTCTTCTGGCAACTCATTCCATACACGTACCACCCACTGCATGAAAAAGTTGTCCCTTAGGTCCCTTGTAAATTTTTCCCCTCTCACCCTCAACCTAAACCCTCTCGTTCTGGACTACCCCAACCCAGGGAAGAGACTTTGTCTATTTATTCTATCCATGGCCCTCTATAAGGTCAGCCCTCAGGCTCCAACGTTCCAGGGGAAACAGTCTCAGCCACTTCAGCCTCTCCCTATAGCTCAGATCCTCCAACTCTGGTGATCTTATCTGAACCGTTTCAAGTTTCACAACTTGATCCTTCCGAGAGGAGGGAGACGAGAATTGCGTAATTGCGTATTGAATGATGATCTGATTCAACTGCCTATCCCCTAGCAATCAATTGGCCAGTGTTCGGAGATCACACATTCTTTAGTGGTCTAAAGATGGCTCATACCATGGTTCATTTGCTAACATTCTGGGCCCAGGTTCATAAGGTGCTTGACTCCTGTGATAGCATTAAGGGATTACTGCACTGATAGAGGTGATTTTTCAATGAGATGTTAATCCTCTGCTTGTCCACTCAGTCAAGGACACTGTTTGAAAAAGAATGAGGGAAAATTTAGCAATATTTACCACCTGCTCCCAATCTACATCAATAAACATTTACGCTGGTCATTGTTATATAGCTGTTTGTGGGACCTCCCTCTGTGCAAATAGGCTGCCATATTCTCTGCATTACAACAGTAAACACTGAGGAAGGAAAGCACCTCATTGGCTGGAATGTACTTGAGATGTCAAGGGGTCACGAAAGGTGCTACATAAATTCAAATCCTCCTGTCTATAGTTGAGCAGAATGGAAATGATCAATGTGACAGACATATTCTGTGCCCTCTCTAGAGTGCAGGCACTCAATTTCAGACCTCAAGAGCAGCAAATATTACCCTGAACTTTGGACTCAAAACGTTAACTCTGCTTCTCTCTCCCCGTAGGTGCTGTTTTTGGCTCCTCTGCATTTAGATCGACCATTGTAACCACACTGTAAAACCACACAGGAGCCTGTGACCGATTGCTGTATGGGAACTGAGGTGCTGTGGATTGAGCACAGTTCTTTCTACCCCCTTCTCTCTTTAAAAAAGGCTATTATTCTGGGTGACTGGAGCTAACTAAACCATGGTCCACAGCACTGCGCTATCATCAGCCAGTGCCAAGTAACGTGGCGGCATTCGCGCTGCTAGAAATGGTAGTGTGTAGGGATTGTTGACAGAGTGAGCTCGGTCTGTTCCACCACAGGCATGATAGTGAGCCTGAACACAACAGGACACACACACCCAACAACACAGTCACCAGCCCCACAACCACTGTACTGCCATCAACCGCTTCACAATCAGGGAGCAGGGACAACAAGACAGAACTGAGTGCCAGCTCTGAAAAGACTGCAAGACATCAGAGAAGGCCATCCAGCCCATTGAGTCTGTTCTACCAAGCAATGAGGTCATAGCTGAGCTGATAATCCTCAATTCCACTTTCCTGTCTTTCCCCATCACCCTTGCTGAGGGAATATTTGTCTCAGTCTTCGACGTACTTAATGACCCAGCCTCGACAGTCCTTTGCGGTAAAGAATTCCCCAGATGCATTCCATTCCCGAGAGAAGGAATTCCTCCTCGGTTCTGTCTTTAATGGGTGGCCCTCATAATGACCACTGGTATGAGACTCTCCCACAAGGGGAATCAAGCGTTCTCATACGTGAAGGGAGCAAAGGAGGGGACAGGAATAAAATGTTGTGATGTTAAAAGGGACACAGGAAGAGAGAAATCGGGGAGGGGAGGATATATATATACACAATCAAGGCTTAGATGGTGGTAGGACAGGTCACTAAAAACGTTAAGAATGCACAGAGGCAAAAGCAGAAACATATGCAAAACGTTTGTTGGATGGTCAAGAGAAGACGAATCAATTCCAGGCATGGCATATGTAAGAGCTCCAGAGTGACTCCAGGACTGAGAGACCTCAGTGCAGATGGAGTGAGTGAATGAGAGTGAGAGAGAGAGAGAGAGAGAGAGAGAGAGGGAGTGGAATAGAGAGGTTTGTCTCCAGAGGGTGAAGGGGACAATGAATGGTTGGAATGTGAATTATAAATTGTGTTTTGTCGAGTAGACTCTTTTACAGGCAGGTCGGTCAGAGGATTAAAGTTCAAGGTAACTGGTAGAGGTTTTGAAGGAGTTTACAGGGTGCGGCGTTGTGCACTGGAATATGTCAATAGACAACCAAGTTCAATAGAAAAAAACATTTCAAAGAGAGTTTGTTAGATACTTTGAACAAACAAAAATCTCTGCAGGACTGTTAGGGGAGGGCGAGCGATTGAGTGGACAGAATCTCTTTTGGAAAGCTGACACACATATGAGGGGCTGAATGGCCTCTATCTGAACTAGGTGGCTCTGTGTTTCTACAGGACATGACTGAGAAACCCACTCCAATGCGAGAGGATGTAAGCACAGCCCCACACAGACTCACAGCCTTGTGAATCATGCACAGGACTTCTCTCTAAGACCTAGGACAGACTTTTAAGGATGAGACAAACCAGGGAAGCTGCCCCCAGGCTAGAGATACACTTGGGCATCTCGGCTTTGAAGAGAAGCGGCCAATAAAGTCAATTTCAAAAATACCTTACTGACTTAAAAAGCTCATGCCCATGACTCATAAAAATGCCGAAACCAATCCTGCAAAATGCCAGGACAGAATCCAACTGGGATAGAAATCTGGGAAAACCAAGATGTAACCCTTCGAAGGTTCCAACTGCGCATCAGTTGTGATAAAGATTGGACATCAATGACTAAATCGTGTCGCCCGTATTAAAAAATGAGCCTAATTCTGGCTAAAATTCCCAACACTTACCAGAGTTCAGGGGCAGTGCTGAGGCCTGTGCACCCGTGTGCGAAACGCGGTTACATTCACCAAGCCCTTGCGGAGCCGATAGCGAGCAAAGTGTCACTGAGACCAGCTTTTAAATCAAGGAATCGGTGACAGTGGGAGCTGCAGGATGGAAATCCAGGCACAGCTGCCACTCAGGCACTGGGAGACAATCTTTGCGAAAACCTTAACTCTCTGAAGTACCTGCCCAATCTGCATATTGCCCAGCCTCATGTTGTTCACAGACTCTGTCCCTGCCCGCTGCTAAAACCCTGGTGCGTTCACAGATTCTCTCCCTGCCCACTGCTAACAGCCCCGTGGGGCACAACCGAAGGCTCCAAAATTGTAACAATCTGCTTCAGCCACATAATTAAAAAGCAACAAGGTGCCAACAACATTTAGAACACTCCTTTTATCCTTGTGGAATATTCCAGCCTTGATTGCAAAAGGTCTTATTAACACCATTAGCATCTTTATTCAAGAAGGTATGACATTTATTTCAAAACGAACATTCTTTTTCTCCATGTTCTTAACCATACTTTTTTTTGTCGAAGGGGATTGTTCAAACTCAGGAACAGAAAAGTCCACAATGCAGAAACCACTGTCCCTAATAAACTCCCCCAAACGCAGGGACAGCATGAGGTTAGATACAGAATAAACCTTCCTCTACAATGTCCCCATCAAATTCCTGCAGGGCAGGGAAAAGCACAAGGTTAGTTATTGTTCTATTTATCTTGTCCTCTTCAAATGGCCCCAGGACAGGGACAGCACAGTGTTAGATAAACTTAGCAGCCTCTCTACACTGTCCCCATCAAACACTTCCAGGGCAGTGATACCACAGGTTTAGATACAAAGTGCAGCTCCCTCTACATTATCCCCATCAAATACTCTCAGGATAGGGACAGCACAAAATTAGGTACAGAGTAAAGCTCCCTCTACACCGTCCCCATTAATGATTTCCCAAGACAGGTTCCGCATGGTGTTAGATCTAGAATAAACATCCCTCCGCACTGTTGCCATTGTAACAATTGTAACAAGGTAAACCAGGTGGACCTTATAAAATATGAATTATCTGATTTGGGCTATTAATCTTGTCCAATCAGGGAGTCCAGGCTGACAGAGAAGAACAGGCGTCCTCACTCGGGTGTTTTCCTATCTTCCTGGTGGTGGAAACTGAATAAAGATTCGTGCACTTTGTGTCTCTCACTGTGTCTAACACCTGCACACACACACAACATGGTGCTGGGGGACAAAATAAGCACTACCGCAGTTAGGCGGGAGGGTGGGGGTTAATTTAAAAAAAAACAGGCATCCTCGACTGCTGCTGCACACCGTCCACCTCTTCTCCCCCATCCACCGTCCGGACACGCCTTGGCGTGCCCATTTGCCACCGGGCGGTGGGGATCCCCAGTGGAGGGCTCTCTACGCGGGAGTCATCCCCCTTTCTCTCGGGGATCTGGGGTGGAGGGTGCTGCACGCAGCAGTCCCCTGCAACCGCAGGTTGCGGTGGTTCACGGACTCCCAGCCCAACTGCTTGTTCTGTGGCGCTGTGGAGTCCGTGGACCATGTATATATTGGGTGTGGGCGTTTGCACTCCCTTTTTGATTTTCTCAAAAACCTCCTCCTCTGCTTTTGGTTGCACTTCAGTCTGACGTTCCTGATCTTCGGGCACCCGGTACGGAGGAGGGAGGGCAGGTCCGAAGACCTCCTCGTGGGTCTGCTCCTGGGCCTGGCCAAACTGGCCATCAACAGGTCCAGGCAGTGGGCCGTGGAGGGGGTCGTTAGGGCCGACTGCCTGCCCCTCTTCCGGGGTTACGTTAGAACCCGGGTGTCCTTGGAGAAGGAGCATGCGGTGTCCACCAACACCCTGGAGTTGTTCAGGGAGAGGTGGGCGCCGCAGGGAGTGGAGTGTATTATTTCCCCTTCCAACTCTATTTTGATTTAGTCCCTACCCTCCCCTTCACTGTTTGATCACACAGCATTGCCCTTTGATGTGAAGGGCAGTGCTTGTCACTGGCCACTTGGGTGTTTTCCTATCTTCCTGGTGGTGGAAATTCGTGCACTTTGTGTCTCTCACTGTGTCTCACACCTACACAAACACACACAACATGGGTGCTGGGGAAAAAATAAGCACTACCGCAGTTAGGCGGGAGTGTGGGTGGTTTTAGAAAAAGAAAAAAATTAAACAGGAGTGTCAGAGGTTCTGCTCACTCTGAGAGCTGGCTCTGAGGGAGCTGGACCAGTGTGTGTGAAAGACTCTCCTCTTAAAAAAAAGAACAGGCATCCTAGCTGCCTCTGAGGGAACGGGATCAGTGGTGAAACACTCTCCATTTTGTGGATAACAAAGAACATACATCCTGTTTTATCTGAGAGCTGGCTCCGGGGAACTGAATCAGTGTCAAGGACTCTCCACGGTAAAAATAAAGATTGATTTAGCGTTGACATACCCGCGGCTGTGGAGTTATTTCAGTGGCGACAAGATAAAAGCATGCTCCTGAAGAAATTCACTTGTCTCAATCGTCTTTGAGTTGGGCTAAGAATTCCTGGCATCATGCTGTTATTTGGAAAGCTTAACTCATTCAATCCTGGCACTGAAGACTGGGCCCAATATGTGGGAAGAATACGTATTTTTTCCGGGCAAATGACATTGGGCCAGATGAAAAGCAACAAGTAATTCTCCTGACTGCTTGTGGACATGCAGCCTTTTTGGTTATTAGGAGGCTAACTTTTCCTGAGGCACCAGGACTTTCAAAGGTTGATAGATTTAGTTATGGAATATTATGACCCCAAACTGCCTCTAATTCTGAGATGCTATCAGTTTTCCTCAGCAATTTGAGTATCAGTGGAATCTATATTGGGATTTTTGAGGCGGTTAAGACATCGTGTGACTTTGGTTTAACCCCTAATGAGATGCTGAGAGACCATGGACACCCTCGCTGGTCTGACTGTGGTTGGGGAACACCACTTGAGTGAAGACAATTGCACAGCCTCACTCAGGACATATCCTGAACAGAGGGACTCTAGGTCAGCCCACAGCAAAACCCCACGACAAAGCCAAGCCTCGGCCAAATGGTTCAAACTTTCTTCAGGATTCAGGCTGACAAGCCGTTGTAGGCAGACTCAGGACGGTAAAACTCCCATTCGACCTAAACTGAGGAAGAGAACCCTGAGGCCAGTATCGAGGAGAGTGCACACTCTGGAAAGTCCATCTATAGCTGATTTGGAACAGGTGAATTGCTTCGCAATGTCCAAATCAAAATCAGTTCGAATAAACGTTTGGTTAAATGGTCATCCAGTTCTAATGGGGGTCGATACTGGTGCAGTCATTTCAGCCATAGTTTTTCTCTGGACTCAAACTCTCCTATGTTTGTGTAGGTCCTTGTCTAGACTGAGAATGTACACCAGGGAACGTTTACAGATTAAATGTTCAACTTCAGTTCTGGTCTCTTAAGAGAAACAGTTGGTTCAGTTCCCACTGATGGTAGTAAATGGCTTGGGCCCAAGCCTGATTGGGGTGAAGTTGGTTGCGAAAGATTCACCTCGAGTGGCTCAACATTTTTTTGATTAGAAAATGGCTGCCTGAGTAAAGTCCTAATGAATTAATTACTTGGAAACTTTTCAGGAAGGTGTAAGGACTGTCAAAGGCTGCCTTGCATGTTGAGCAGGAAGCAATTCCACGATTCTTCAAAGTCGACCCAGTGCCATTTGCTTTGTGGGCTGGGGTAGAGGGAGAAATCGGAAGGCTGGGAAGCGAAGGCATCATCAAGCCAGTGCAGTTTGCCGAATGGGCAGCACCAATTACACCACGTTATGAAGTCTGACAGGTCAGTTCACCTTTGTGGGATTTTCAACAAACAGCAAACTGCTTCTTGCAGCTGGATAGATACCAGAAGGGTCTATACGCAAAGCTGGCAGGATGCTGTCCTTCATGAAGGTGGACCTGGGCCATGCTAATTTGCAATTGCAGTTAGATGACGATTCTCCGAGGAATGCCACAATTAATACTCATAAGGGTTTGTACCGATATACAAGACTGCCATTTGGGGTATCATCAGCCTGTACAATTTTACAGCAGACGATGGAGAACATTTTATAAGGTCTACCCTAGGTCACCATTTATCTGGATGATGTGCTAATAACAGGGAAGACCAATAAGAAGCACTTAGAGAACTCGGTCGTTGTCCTAAGGTGTTTCTTCCAGGTTGGTGTATGCCTTAGAAGGGAACCATGTGTGTTCCACACACCCCAGATGACCTACTTGGGTGACAGAGTCGACAGGATTGGGTTACACCCATTGGAAGATAAAGTGGGGGGGTGATCAAATGCGCCCCGGCTCCCATGTCCATACTGGAGTTTAGGTCTTTCCTTGGGCTGGTGAATTATTATGGAAAGTTCATACATAACCAGGCCTCCAACCTGGTCCTTTTGTGTCAACTCTTAAAAAAAGGATCAGCTTTGGAAATGGTCACGTAGTCAAGTCTTAGCCTTCAGGGAAGTGAAGAAATGGCTATCATCCTGTAAGGTATTGGCACATGAGGATCCCAAGTAAGATCTGGAATTGACCTGCAAATGACTATGGCATTGGGGTTGCATTAGCTCATAGATGGAGAGAAATATCTAATAGCATTTCCATCCAGGACTTTGGCTAAAGCAGAGCATAAATACACCCAGAGGAGGGTTTGGTGGTCATATTTGGAATCAGAAAGTTCCACCAATACCTTTATGGGTGTAAATTTGTAATAACAGGCCCCGCCTCCACCCCACCCACCCCTGCTAGGTTTACTTGAAGAGGACAAGGCTATGCTGCCCATAGTGCCATCCCAAATTCAGCAGTGAGCTCTAATACAAAGTGTGCATCATTACAAGTTGGAACATCAGCCCCAGCTGGCCAAGTGGCACATGGGGATGCACTGAACTGCCCCCTGCTGACAGATGCACCACTGGTGATACTGCCTCTGGATGTCCATAATAGTCTAGCTGACAATACAAGACTTTGGATGCAGTAAGAGCCAGTCCTGGCCAAATTGAAAGAATTGCTAGTGATGCGGGAGACCGAAGGGCCGTCACAATCAGATTTGAAACTGTTTTGGACCCAGAGTGACCAGATCACAGCAGAGGACAGCATATTATTGTGGGGAACAAGAGTGCTTGTCCGAGCAAAGATCACTGCCAGATACTGGCTGAACTTCAGGGGTTTCCAAATTGAAGATACTGGGTGAGACGTTATGTCTGCTGACCGGAATTGGATGCAGTCATAGCTACGTTGATGGGACAGTGCCCAAAGCACCGGCAGCTCCCCCACATTCATGGGGATAATCTTGGGCTCGGTTACACATCGACTATGCCTATCCTTTCACGTGCTCAACATTCTTAGTCATTGTAGATGCCCACTCAAAATGGCTGGATGTGCACAGAGTTCATTCATCAAACACAGGGATGACAATAGAAAAACTGCGAACATCTTTTACAATACGCAGATGGAATTTGAGTATTTCCTAAAGTCAAATGGTATTCAACATATAAGGACAGCTCCTCATCATCTACCATCCAAC
The DNA here is from genome assembly GCF_047496795.1 of Chiloscyllium punctatum. Taxonomy (NCBI): domain Eukaryota; kingdom Metazoa; phylum Chordata; class Chondrichthyes; order Orectolobiformes; family Hemiscylliidae; genus Chiloscyllium; species Chiloscyllium punctatum. The sequence continues at coordinate 71,168,844 of NC_092750.1, forward strand.
GATCTGGCAGAAAGAGCAGTCCAAACCTTGAAAACAGGCTTAAAGAATCGGCCTACAGTTTCACTCGGTTGCAAACTGTCCCGGCTCCTGCTTGATTATAGGACCGGCCCTCATGCAACTGTAGGGATAGCTCCAGCAGAGTTGCCAATGGGAAGCAGACGCTGCACCAGGTTAAATCTGATCTTCCTGGTCCTGGGGGTGGGTGTGAAACCGCATCAGAAACCTAATGCCAGACACAAAGTTCTGCCAAGTGAGAGAGACAGTTTACTTCAGAGGATGAAGTTGGTGGAGGAACCATGGGAATGGCCCCGCACCGATAAGAGCCATGTTCGATGCAAGGTCAGGTCCAGTGATGCACAAAGTTTGGGTAGGTGCGATATGACCATATGAAAGCTGCAAACAGTGGAAGAGCAAAACGTGCCCATCTCCTCGACTACTTTTCTGACTATTCCAGAACCTGTGGGTTCTCCTTGTCCATCACACGTTGGAGATACCTCGGAATCTGAATTGGACCTGGCAGATGCCGCTGCCTAGACACCTTTTCCAGTGGAAGAAGAGAATGAATTTCTTCTGAGATTCTCTGGGCACTAGAGGTGAGCTATTGAGTATTACATGCTGCCCATATCAGAGGTAGAGTTGGACGAACCTGAACCTGGTGCTAAAATGCCCCAAGTGGAGCTACACAAAGAGAACTGGCCTATGTCATAGAACATAGAACATAGAAAAATACAGCGCAGTACAGGCCCTTTGGCCCTCGATGTTGCGCCGATCCAAGCCCACCTAACCTACACTAGCCCACTATCCCCCATATGCCTATCCAATGCCCGTTTAAATGCCCATATAGAGGGAGAGGCCACCACTGCAACTGGCAGGGCATTCCATGAACTGACAACTCGCTGAGTAAAGACTCAGAGTGCCGTTACTGAGTGTCAGTGGGTGGAGGGAGTGGATGCTTGTGGATGTGGTGCCAATCAAGCAGCTGCTTTGTTCTGGATGGTGCCAAGCTTCTTGAGTGATGTTGGAGCTGCAGTAGATGGAGAAAAATTCAAAGCCAGGTAAATGGGTTCAAGGTCCAGAAAATCCAGGATGTAACTGAACAGCAGTACAGAGTGAATGGGCTAAATAGCCTCCTTGTGTTCTTGTCCATCCAAAAGAAGAAGCTGCATATTTGTTTTCCCAGTCAGCAACACCATTGAAAATGTAGACATCAAAATGTCACTGAGTTTCTGACCTGAGGCCAGGTTAGTGCAACTACGCTGAGCAAAGAGGGTGAGAAGCAGAGCAGCCAAACTATCAAGACAGGTGAAGTCCTGCCTGTACGGGATGAGTAGGACCTTGAGAAGGGTTGACGATCAGAGGAACCTTGGTGTGCATGGACCCTGAAGGTATCGTGACAGATAGATAAAGTGGTTAAGAAGGCACATCGGATATTGGCCTTCATTAGCCAAGGCATAGAGTTTAAGAGTGGGGAGATTATTGCTGGAACTGTATAAAACATCAGTTAGGCCACACCGAGAGCATTTGTGTAGTTTTAGAATCCATTGTATTGGAGGGATGTTGGTTGGAGAGGGTGCAGAGGAGGTTTACCAGGATGTTGAGACGGACTGGAGATTAAGCAGCTGGATAAAGACAGACCGAGTTAAACACAGGTCCACGTTAGCATCTTGATCAAATACTCGGGCTGACAGAAACAATCCTCCCCAATTTAATAATATCCTTCCAACAGGAGGGCAACCAGAATTGTATGCAGCACTCCAAAAGTGACCTCACCGACGTCCTTCCCCATTGATGAGGTAGCACCTCGAAATGACCAACTCTTTGAGAGGCTGAGTGTGGGAGCCCTTGTGATGCAGTGGTTGTGTCCCTAGCAGTGAGCCAGGAGGCCTGGGAACAAGTCCCACTTTGAACAAATTGATTGAAAGAGATACCTTATTAATGTACGACTGAATGGCATGAAACCATGCACCTTGGAATAAATGAAAGGTCAGCCGCAATGGTTTCAACTTTGGCTTGTCTGAAGGAAGTGGAATATTCTCTTCCCTGACAATACTGGAGAACAAGCTGGCCTTGTGTTCGGGTGGCTTTCAACACCAGCATTATTAATGCTACCATATATCACCTCACATAATACAACAAGACAGATGTCACAACCTTTCAGGCAGCATCCAAGTAGCTTCGAAATCGACATTTCGGGCAAAAGCCCTTCATCTGTATTCCCGATGAAGGGCTTTTGCCCGAAACGTCGATTTCGAAGCTCCTTGGATGCTGCCTGAACTGCTGTGCTCTTCCAGCACCACTAATCCAGAATCTGGTTTCCAGCATCTGCAGTCATTGTTTTTACCCAGATGTCACAACCTTCCTCATTATTAATGTCACTCTGCCCTCCATTTTACTCACAGGTTTATGGATACTGCTTATAGTATGCTGCAATGTGAGGTGAACGTTACTCAGAGGAACTCCATATCTGATCATTTGCATCTAGTGTCACCTCAAATACACAAGAGCTTAGATACAGAAGCAATTGAATCTTCTCTCAATTTAAATCAATTCTTAAATTTGGACATAGCCTATCCCAACGTAATGAAGGCATTGCTGGAACCCCCTCCGAGATCAGTGCATCCCACATCAAGCATAGGAGAGCACACCTGTACACAGCACTGAAGGTGAGGTCTGAAAAAAGCTCTAATTGCTTTTTTTTTGTATACTTTCACAGTCCAAACCTTTTGCATTAACATTTACAACTGCATTTACAGTTCAGTTTTTCTGTACTAACCTTTTGTCTTTCTATAATTTGTGTATACAGACTTCAAATCTTCATTATACAATCATTTACTAGTCTCTCACCTCTGATTTTATATTCTTCCTGCTAAAATGGGTAATTTTACACCTCTCCATGTTATTTTCCATCTGCTACCATCTTATTCAATCACTTAATCTATCTATAACCCCTTCTGATAGATGCTTTTGGCTCTCGATTTTAAGTAAACTGAACCCCTCTAAATCACTGACGAGTTTTATAAATAACTGGGGTCCAGCCCCTGCAGATTATTAAATGATTCCAAAAGTGACCAATCTATTCTACTTCCTGTCTTCTGTCTATTAACCAAATACAGAATCCATGTCATAATAATGACCTGTTGCTTTTGACAATATTATCAGACCCTTCTTTTGATAGAAAATACCCTTAATTTCTTTAGTTAGCTGCAGGGCTTTCCTGTGGAGTCTTTATTCCTCAGAGCAATACACATTGCGAAGAATTGCAAATTATTTCTCTAAATGTTCCCTGTTTTCCGAAATGCTTTTTAAAAATCTAATACCAAATCAACCTTTGTGCCTTTGGGGTAGGCTATGTCTAAATTTAAGAATTGATTTTGAGATTGATCTCATCCCTGTCAAACTTAGTGTGAAATTCCAACCACGTTATGATCACTCCTGCTCAGTGGATCTTTAACTATGACATTGCTCATGAACCCTGTCCCACTAATATCATCTTTTCCTTATTGGCTGCTGAACTTACTGTTCTTGAAAACTGTCTTTGAATGCAGTCCTTGTTCTTAAAGCCAATTTTGTTTGCCCGCTGCATATCAAGATTAAAGTCCCCCACAATTATGAAGTTGTCCGTGTTCGGTTTTCCTCGACAGTTCTTAGTTGTGCTCTGTTCAGTGCTGATTACTGTCAACAAGCTACAAATTACAACCCTGTTCCCAGTATCTCCTGCTCTATGTTTATCTTGGCTCCACACCCAATGCATCCTACTTCTTCATTTGCTGATCTTGGATCCTTTCCTGCTATGGCCTTTGATGCTTTATCATCCGGGCTGTCCCACCTCTGCTGCCATTTTGCCTGAGTTTTCTCAAAGTCAGGCATTCAGGAATATCTATTTCCTGACCTTGGGCCTTTGTAACCATGCCTCTCTGATGACAGCTAGATCAAACTCTATTTTCCCATTTGAGTCCATTATTTCATCGATCTTTGCTTCCACGCTGTGTACCCCATCTTTATTTTCAACTTTTTAATTATTTTCCCCTGAAGCAGTGTTTGTTGCTCATGTTCATTTGCAATTATTATTTGCTCATTCCTGACCCAAAACTTTACTCAAAACACTGTTCCTCTCTGCAACTTTGCCTTTTCCCTTCAGATTCCCAAGTTTTATATCTCGGATTTATCAAAGTCGATAGTTCCTGCTTGTATACCATTAATCAGATTCTCCATGTTCTAATCCAGCAGATTTTTAATCTGTCGGCACCCTGGCTGGGAAGCACTTAATGCTGGTCTCTCGTTTCCCTTGAGACGGTCGTGATGAACTAACCTTTTTAAATCACTCCAGTCTAGGTGCTGTAGGTAGACCCACAGTGCCCTTCGAGAGGGAATTGACCCAGTGACACTCTAGGAATGGAGATATATTTCCAAGTCAGGATGGCAAGTGGCTTGGAGAGGAATGGTGTTCACATGTATCCGTTCTGCTTGTCCTTCAAGATGGAAGAGGTTATGGATTTGGAAGGTGATGTCCAAGGAACAGTGTTCCCACTAAACAAACTCTTACCCTTTGGTCACAGGGATACAGAACAGTGGCACTTTCTAGTGCACCCTCAGTGTAGCCTCTCCCTTAATACAGCCCGTTCCTCAATTCAGCCCCTCCTTTAATACAGCCTCTTCCTCAGAGCATTCTCTTCTGCAGTACGATCTCTCCCTCGGTGCAATCTCTCCCTCAGTGCGATCTCTTCCTCAGTGCGGTCTCTCCCTCGGTGTAGCCTCCCCCTGAGTGCAGTCTCTCCCTCGGTGCAGACTCTCCCTCGGTGCAGACTCTCCCTCGGTGCAGACTCTCCCTCGGTGGAGCCTCTCCCTCGGTGCAGACTCTCCCTCGGTGCAGACTCTCCCTCGGTGCAGTCTCTCCCTCGGTGCAGTCTCTCCCTCGGTGCAGACTCTCCCTCGGTGCAGACTCTCCCTTGGTGCAGTCTCTCCCTCGGTGCAGACTCTCCCTCGGTGCAGACTCTCCCTTGGTGCATTCTCTCCTTCGGTGCAGACTCTCCCTCGGTGCAGTCTCTCCCTCGGTGCAGACTCTCCCTTGGTGCAGTCTCTCCTTCAGTGCAGACTCTCCCTCGGTGCAGCCTCTCCCTCGGTGCGAGGTAAAAACAATGACTGCAGATACTGGAAACCAGATTCTGGATTAGTGGTGCTGGAAGAGCACAGCAGTTCAGGCAGCATCCAGGGAGCAGGAAAATCGACGTTTCGGGCAAAAGCCCTTCATCAGGAATAAAGGCAGAGAGCCTGAAGGGTGGAGAGATAAGCTGGAGGAGGGTGGGGGTGGGGAGAAAGTAGCATAGAGTACAATGGGTGAGTGGGGGAGGGGATGAAGGTGATGGGTTGGGGGCGGGGGGAAGGTGGAGTGGATAGGTGGAAAAGGAGATGGGCAGGTAGGACAGGTCATGGGGACAGTGCTGAGCTGGAAGTTTGGAACTAGGGTGAGGTGGGGGAAGGGGAAATGAGGAAATTGTTGAAGTCCACATTGATGCCCTGGGGTTGAAGTGTTCCGAGGCGGAAGATGAGGCATTCTTCCTCCAGGCGTCTGGTGGTGAGGGAGCGGCGGTGAAGGAGGCCCAGGACCTCCATGTCCTCGGCAGAGTGGGACAGAGGCAGACCAGGGCCTCCAAGCCCTATGTTATTTCCTCTCCTGACATCCCCAACAGTACCCTTCCACCGACACTCTCATTCGTTTGGCCGAATTTCTCCTTTGAATCCTCCCACTTCCTCCAGACCAAAGGGGTAGCCATGGGCACACGTATGGGCCCCAGCTATGCCTGTCTCTTTGGTGGCTACGTAGAGCAGTTGATCTTCTGTAATTACACCGGCACCACTCCCCACCTCTTCCTCCGCTACATTGATGACTGCATTGGCGCCACCTCGTGCTCCCGCGAGGAGATTGAGCAATTCATCAACTTCATCAACACATTCCACCCTGACCTTAAATTTACCTGGACCATCTCTGACGTCTCCCTCCCCTTCCTGGACCTCTCCATCTCCATTAATGACGACCGACTTGACACTGACATTTTTTACAAACCCACCGACTCCCACAGCTACCTGGATTACACCTCTTCCCACCCTATCTCTTGCAAAAATGCCATCCCATATTCCCAATTCCTCCGCCTCCGCCGGATCTGCTCGCAGGAGGACCAGTTCCACCACAGAACACACCAGATGGCCTCCTTCTTTAGAGACCGCAATTTCCCTTCCCACGTGGTTAAAGATGCCCTCTAACGCATCTCGTCCACATCCTACACCTCCGCCCTCAGACCCTACCCCTCCAACCATAACAAGGACAGAACGCCCCTGGTGCCCCTCCAAACAGACCCCACCACCAGGAATATATTTCCCTCCCCACCCCTTTCCGCCTTCCACAAAGACCGTTCCCTCCGTGACTACTGGCCAGGTCCACGCCCCCCTACAACCCACCCTCCCATCCTGGCACCTTCCCCTGCCACCGCAGGAACCGTAAAACCTGTGCCCACACCTCCTCACTCACCTCTATCCAAGGCCCTAAAGGAGCTTTCCACATCCATCAAAGTTTTACTTGCACATCCACTAATATCATTTATTGTATCCGATGCTCCCGATGCGGTCTCTTCTACATTGGGGAGACTGGGCGCCTCCTAGCAGAGCGCTTTAGGGAACATCTCCGGGACACCCACACCAATCAACCACACCGCTCTGTGGCCCAACATTTCAACTCCCCCTCCCACTCTGCCGAGGACATGGAGGTCCTGGGCCTCCTTCACCGCCGCTCCCTCACCACCAGATGCCTGGAGGAAGAACGCCTCATCTTCCGCCTCGGAACACTTTAACCCCAGGGCATCAATGTGGACTTCAACAACTTCCTCATTTCTCCTTCCCCCACCTCACCTAGTTCCAAACTGCCAGCTCAGTTACTGTCTCCTTGACTTGTCCTACCTGCCTATCTTCTTTTCCACCTATCCACTCCACCCTCTCCTCCTTGACCTATCACCTTCTTCCCCTCCCCCACTCACCCCATTGTACTCTATGCTACTCTCTCCCTTACCCCCACCCTCCTCTAGCTTATCTCTCCACCCTTCAGGCTCACTGCCTTTATTCCTGATGAAGGGCTTTTGCCCGAAACGTCGATTTCGCTGCTTGTTGGATGCTGCTTGAACTGCTGTGCTCTTCCAGCACCACTAATCCAGAATCTCCCTCAGTGCAGCCTCTCCCTCGGTGCAGTCTCTCCCTTGGTGCAGTCTCTCCCTCGGAGCAGCCTCTCCCTCGGTGCAGTCTCTCCCTTGGTGCAGTCTCTCCCTCAGTGCAGCCTCTCTCACAGTGCAGTCTCTCCCTCGGTGCAGCCTCTCTCTCGGTGCAGTCTCTCCCTCGGTGCAGTCTCTCCCTCGGTGCAGTCTCTCTCTCAGTGCAGTCTCTCCCTCGGTGCAGCCTCTCTCTCAGTGCAGCCTCTCTCTCAGTGCAGTCTCTCCCTCGGTGCAGCCTCTCTCTCAGTGCAGTCTCTCCCTCGGTGCAGTCTCTCCCTCGGTGCCGTCTCTCCCTCGGTGCAGCCTCTCCCTCGATGCAGCCTCTCCCTCGGAGCAGCCTCTCCCTCGGTGCAGCCCTTCCCTCGGAGCAGTCTCTCCCTCGGTGCAGTCTCTCTCTCAGTGCAGCCTCTCTCTTGGTGCAGCCTCTCTCTCGGTGCAGTCTCTCTCTCAGTGCAGTCACTCTCTCAGTGCAGTCTCTCCCTCGGTGCAGCCTCTCTCTCAGTGCAGTCCCTCCCTCGGTGCAGTCTCTCCCTCAGTGCAGTCTCTCCCTCGGTGCAGTCTCTCCCTCGGTGCAGTCTCTCCCTCAGTGCAGCCCCTCCCTCAGTGCAGCCTCTCCCTCAGTGCAGTCTCTCCCTCAGTGCAGTCTTTGGACGGCATAGTGGCTCAGTGGTTAGCACTGCCACCTTACAGAGCCAGGGTCCCAGGTTCGATTCCAGTCTTGGGTGACTATCTGTGTGGAGTTTACTCCCACATTCCAAAGATGTGCAGGTCAGGTGAATTGGCCATGCTAAATTTATCATAGTTGTTAGGTGCATTAGTCAGAGGTGAGGGGGGGGACGGGGGTTAGCCTTTGGAGGGTCGGTGTGGACTCATTGGGCCAAAGGGCCGTGTTTCCACACTGTAGGGAATCTAATCTAATCAGCCTTTCCCTCAGTGCAGCACTCACTCATATTTCCATATTCGGATGGTGCCATTCAGGGACTGTTCCATGACCAGACAGTCCCCTATTGGGACAGTTCCATATCCGTACAGTTGCTTATTTCGGACGGTTTTACATCCGGACGATCTCCTATCCAGGACATTTTCATATTTGGACAGTCCCCTATCTCATACAGTTCCATATCCGGACAGTCCCCTATCTGGTACAGTTCCATGTCTGGATAGTCCCCTACCCTGGACAGTTCCATGTCCGGACAATACCCTATCTAGAACATTTCCATATCCCGACAGTTCCCTCCCTGGGACAGTTCCATATCCGGACAGTCCCCTATCTGGACCATTTCCATATCCGGACAGTCACCTATCCGGGACAGTTCCATAACCAGACAGTCCTCTATTCTGGACAATTCCATATCCGGAGAATCCCCTATCCGGGACAGTTCCATATCTGACAGTCCCCTATCCGGGACAGTTCCATATCTGACAGTCCCCTATCCGAGACAGTTTCATAGTCAGACAGTACTCTATCCCGGACTGTTCTACATCTACACAGTCCCCTATCCGGGACAGGTCCATATCTGGACAGTCCACTATCCAGGACAGTTCCATATCCGGACAGTCCCCTAACTGGTACAGTTCCATGTCCAGAGAGTCCCCTATCCGGGACAGTTCCATATGGGGACAGTTCCATATCCGGGACAGTCTCCTATCCCGGACTGTTCCATATCCCGGACAGTCCCACATCCCGGACAGTCCCCTATCCCGACAGTCCCCTATCCGGGACAATTTCATATTCGGTGAGTCCCCTATTCAGGACAGTTCCATACCTGAACAGTTCCCTATCTAGGACAGTTCCCTACCTTGGTAGTTCCCTATACTGAGCAATTCCCAATCTAAACAGATCCCTATCCAGAAGGTCCCTGTCCAGACTGTCCCAAAACTGGCCAAACCCTTATTTTGACCAATGACTGTCTGTACAATCCCCTGTATGGGCAGGCTACTATCCATCTATATCTCTGTCCAAACAGTTTGCTATCTGACTATCGCCTAATCTAGATGGTTGACTATCCAAATATACCCTGATCCAGGTAGTCCACTACTGCATTGCTACCCTACCTGGACACTCCCCCACCTGGACACTCCCCTACCCGGACACTCCCCCGCCTGGACACTCCCCTACCTGGACACTCCCCCCACCTGGACACACTCCTACCTGGACGCTCCCCCGCCTGGACGCTCCCCCACCTGGACACTCCCCTGCCCGGACACTCCCTTACCTGGACACTCCCCCACCTGGACACTCCCCTGCCCGGACACTCCCCCGCCTGGACACTCCCCTACCGGACACTCCCCCACCTGGACACTCTCCTACCCGGACACTCCCCCCACCTTGACAATCCCCTACCTGGACACTCCCCCACCTGGACACTCCCCTACCCGGACACTCCCCCCACCTGGACACTCTCCTACCTGGACATCCCCCCACCTGGACACTCCCTCACCTGGACACCCCCCCACCTGGACACTCCCTCACCTGGACACACCCTCACCTGGACACTCCCGTACCCAGACACTCCCCTACCTGGACACTCCCCTACCAGGACCTTCCCTACGTGGACAGTCCCTTATGCGGACAGTCCTCTACCCGGACACTCCCCTACCCGGACACTCCCCTACCCGGACACTCCCCACACCTGGACACTCTCCTACCTGGACACCCCCCCACCTGGACACTCCCTCACCTGGACACACCCTCACCTGGACACTCCCGTACCCGGACACTCCCCTACCTGGACACTCCCCTACCAGGACCTTCCCTACGTGGACAGTCCCTTATGCGGACAGTCCTCTACCCGGACACTCCCCTACCCGGACACTCCCCTACCCGGACACTCCCCTACCCGGACACTCCCCTACCCGGACACGCCCCTACCCGGACACTCCCCTACACGGACACTCCCGTACCCGGACACTCCCCTACCTGGACACTCCCCTACCTGGACACTCCCCTACACGGACACTCCCCTACCCGGACCTTCCCTACGTGGACAGTCCCTTATGCGGACAGACCTCTACCCGGACACTCCCCTACCCGGACACTCCCCTACCCGGACACGCCCCTACCCGGACACGCTCCTACCCGGACACTCCCCTACACGGACACTCCCCTACACGGACACTCTCCTACACGGACACTCCCCTACACGGACACTCCCCTACACGGACACTCTCCTACCCGGACACTCCCCTACACGGACACTCCCCTACACGGACACTCTCCTACCCGGACACTCCCCTACACGGACACTCCCCTACACGGACACTCCCCTGCCCGGACACTCCCCTACACGGACACTCCCCTACACGGACACTCTCCTACCCGGACACTCCCCGACACGGACACTCCCCTACCCGGACACTCTCCTACACGGAGACTCTCCTACACGGACACTCCCCTACCCGGACACTCTCCTACACGGACACTCCCCTACACGGACACTCTCCTACCCGGACACTCCCCTACCCGGACACTCCCCTACCCGGACACTCCCCTACCCGGACACTCCCCTACACGGACACTCCCCTACCCGAACACTCCCCTACCCGGACACTCTCCTACACGGACACTCTCCTACACGGACACTCCCCTACCCGGACACTCCCCTACCCGGACACGCCCCTACCCGGACACTCCCCTACCCGAACACTCCCCTACCCGGACATTCCCCTACCCGGACACTCTCCTACACGGACACTCTCCTACACGGACACTCCCCTACCCGGACACTCCCCTACCCGGACACGCCCCTACCCGGACACTCTCCTACACGGACACTCTCCTACACGGACACTCCCCTACCCGGACACTCCCCTACCCGGACACTCTCCTACACGGACACTCTCCTACACGGACACTCCCCTACCCGGACACTCCCCTACCCGGACACTCTCCTACCCGGACACTCTCCTACACGGACACTCCCCTACCCGGACACTCCCCTACCCGGACACGCCCCTACCCGGACACTCCCCTACCCGGACACTCCCCTACCCGGACACGCCCCTACCCGGACACTCCCCTACCCGGACACTCTCCTACACGGACACTCCCCAACCCGGACACGCCCCTACCCGGACACGCCCCTACCCGGACACTCCCCTACCCGGACACTCCCCTACACGGACACTCTCCTACACGGACACTCCCCTACAAGAACACTCCCCTACCCGGACACTCTCCTACCCGGACACTCTCCTACACGGACACTCCCCAACCCGGACACGCCCCTACCCGGACACGCCCCTACCCGGACACTCCCCTACCTGGACACTCCCCTACACGGACACTCCCCTACCCGGACACTCTCCTACACAGACACTCCCCTACACGGACATTCCCCTACACGGACACTCTCCTACCCGGACACTCCCCTACACGGACACTCCCCTACCCGGACACTCCCCTACCCGGACACTCCCCTACCCGGACACTCCCCTACACGGACACTCCCCTACACGGACACTCTCCTACCCGGACACTCTCCTACACGGACACTCCCCTACCCGGACGGTCCCCTACACGGACACTCCCCTACACGGACACTCTCCTACCCGGACACTCCCCTACACGGACACTCCCCTACACGGACACTCTCCTACACGGACACTCCCCTACACGGACACTCCCCTGCCCGGACACTCCCCGACACGGACACTCCCCTACACGGACACTCTCCTACCCGGACACGCCCCTACACGGACACTCCCCTACACGGACACTCCCCTACCCGGACACTCTCCTACACGGACACTCTCCTACACGGACACTCCCCTACCCGGACACTCTCCTACACGGACACTCCCCTACACCGACACTCCCCTACACGGACACTCTCCTACCCGGACACTCCCCTACACGGACACTCCCCTACACGGACACTCTCCTACACGGACACTCCCCTACACGGACACTCCCCTGCCCGGACACTCCCCTACACGGACACTCCCCTACACGGACACTCTCCTACACGGACACTCCCCCACCTGGACACTCCCCTACACGGACACTCCCCTACCCGGACACTCCCCTACACGGACACTCCCCTACACGGACACTCCCCTACCCGGACACTCTCCTACACGGACACTCCCCTACACGGACACTCCCCTACCCGGACACTCCCCTACCTGGATACTCCCCCACCTGGACACTCTCCTACACGGACACTCCCCTACCCGGACACTCTCCTACACGGACACTCCCCTACACGGACACTCCCCTACCCGGACACTCCCCTACACGGACACGCCCTTACCCGGACACTCCCCTACACGGACACTCCCCTACCCGGACACTCCCCTACCCGGACACTCTCCTACACGGACACTCCCCTATCCGGACACTCTCCTACACGGACACTCCCCTACACGGACACTCTCCTACACGGACACTCCCCTACCCGGACACTCCCCTACCCGGACACTCCCTTACCCGGACACTCCCGTACCCGGACACTCTCCTACACGGACACTCCCCTACCCGGACACTCCCCTACACGGACACTCTCCTACACGGACACTCCCCTACCCGGACACTCCCCTACACGGACACTCCCCTACCCGGACACTCTCCTACACGGACTCTCCCCTACCCGGACACTCCCCTACACGGACACTCCCCTACACGGACACTCCCCTACCCGGACACTCTCCTACACGGACACTCCCCTACCCGGACACGCCCCTACCCGGACACTCCCCTACACGGACCTTCCCCTACACGGACACTCCCCTACCTGGACACTCTCCTACACGGACACTCCCCTACAAGGACACTCTCCTACACGGACACTCCCCCACCTGGACACTCCCCTACACGGACACTCCCCTACAAGGACACTCTCCTACACGGACACTCCCCTACCCGGACACTCCCCCACCTGGACACTCCCCTACACGGACACTCTCCTACACGGACACTCTCCTACACGGACACGCCCCTACCCGGACACTCCCCTACACGGACACTCTCCTACACGGACACTCTCCTACACGGACACTCTCCTACACGGACACGCCCCTACCCGGACACTCTCCTACATGGACACTCCCCTACACGGACACTCCCCTACCCGGACACTCCCCTACACGGACACTCTCCTACACGGACACTCTCCTACACGGTCACGCCCCTACCCGGACACTCCCCTACACGGACACTCTCCTACACGGACACTCTCCTACACGGACACTCTCCTACACGGACACGCCCCTACCCGGACACTCTCCTACACGGTCACTCCCCTACCCGGACACTCTCCTACACGGTCACTCCCCTACCCGGACACTCCCCTACACTGACACTCTCCTACACGGACACTCTCCTACACGGACACTCCCCTACCCGGACCCTCCCCTACACGGACCCTCCCCTACCCGGACACTCCCCTACACGGACCCTCCCCTACCTGGACACTCCCCTACCCGGACACTCTCCTACACGGACACTCCCCTACACTGACACTCCCCTACACGGACACTCTCCTACACGGACCCACCCCTACCCGGACACTCGCTACATGGACACTCCCCTACACGGACACTCTCCTACACGGACCCTCCCCTACCCGGACACTCCCCTACACGGACACTCCCCTACCCGGACACTCCCCTACCTGGACACTCCCCTACCAGGACCTTCCCTACGTGGACAGTCCCTTATGCGGACAATCCTCTACCCGGACACTCCCCTACCCGGACACTCCCCTACCCGGACACTCCCCTACACGGACACTCCCCTACCCGGACACTCTCCTACACGGACACTCTCCTACACGGACACTCCCCTACCCGGACACTCCCCTACCCGGACACGCCCCTACCTGGACACTCCCCTACCCGGACACTCTCCTACACGGACACTCTCCTACACGGACACTCCCTTACCCGGACACTCCCCTACACGGACACTCTCCTACACGGACACTCTCCTACACGGACACTCCCCTACCCGGACACTCTCCTACCCGGACACGCCCCTACCCAGACACGCCCCTACCCGGACACTCTCCTACACGGACACTCTCCTACACGGACACTCTCCTACACGGACACTCCCCTACCCGGACACTCTCCTACCCGGACACGCCCCTACCCGGACACTCTCCTACACGGACACTCTCCTACACGGACACTCCCCTACCCGGACACTCCCCTACCCGGACACTCTCCTACACGGACACTCTCCTACACGGACACTCCCCTACACGGACACTCCCCTACCCGGACACTCCCCTACCCGGACACTCTCCTACCCGGACACTCCCCTACACGGACACTCCCCTACCCGGACACTCTCCTACACGGACACTCCCCTACACGGACACTCCCCTACCCGGACACTCCCCTACCCGGACACTCCCCTACCCGGACACTCTCCTACCCGGACACTCCCCTACACGGACACTCCCCTACCCGGACACTCTCCTACACGGACACTCCCCTACCCGGACACTCTCCTACCCGGACACTCCCCTACACGGACACGCCCCTACACGGACACTCCCCTACCCGGACACTCCCCTACACGGAAACTCCCCTACCCGGACACTCTCCTACCCGGACACTCCCCTACCCGGACACTCCCCTACACGGACACTCCCCTACACGGAAACTCCCCTACCCGGACACTCTCCTACCCGGACACGCCCCTACCCAGACACGCCCCTACCCGGACACTCTCCTACACGGACACTCCCCTACACGGACACTCCCCTACCCGGACACTCTCCTACCCGGACACGCCCCTACCCGGACACGCCCCTACCCGGACACTCTCCTACACGGACACTCTCCTACACGGACACTCTCCTACACGGACACTCCCCTACCCGGACACTCTCCTACCCGGACACGCCCCTACCCGGACACTCTCCTACACGGACACTCTCCTACACGGACACTCCCCTACCCGGACACTCCCCTACCCGGACACTCCCCTACCCGGACACTCCCCTACACGGACACTCCCCTACACGGAAACTCCCCTACCCGGACACTCTCCTACACGGACACTCCCCTACCCGGACACTCCCCTACCCGGACACGCCCCTACCCGGACACTCTCCTACACGGACACTCCCCTACCCGGACACTCCCCTACCTGGACACTCCCCTACCCGGACACTCCCCTACCTGGACACTCCCCTACACGGACACTCCCCTACACGGACACTCCCCGACCCGGACACTCTCCTACACGGACACTCCCCTACACGGACACTCTCCTACCCGGACACTCCCCTACACGGACACTCCCCTACACGGACACTCTCCTACCCGGACACTCCCCTACCCGGACACTCTCCTACACGGACACTCCCCTACACGGACACTCTCCTACACGGACACTCCCCTACCCGGACACTCCCCTACCCGGACACTCCCCTACCCGGACACTCTCCTACACGGACACTCCCCTACCCGGACACTCTCCTTTACGGACACTTCCCTACCCGGACACTCCCCTACACGGACACTCCCCTACACGGACACTCTCCTACCCGGACACTCTCCTACACGGACACTCCCTTACCTGGACACTCCCCCACCTGGACACTCTCCTACCCGGACACTCCCCCCACCTTGACAATCCCCTACCTGGACACTCCCCCACCTGGACACTCCCCTACCCGGACACTCCCCCCACCTGGACACTCTCCTACCTGGACATCCCCCCACCTGGACACTCCCTCACCTGGACACACCCTCACCTGGACACTCCCGTACCCAGACACTCCCCTACCTGGACACTCCCCTACCAGGACCTTCCCTACGTGGACAGTCCCTTATGCGGACAGTCCTCTACCCGGACACTCCCCTACCCGGACACTCCCCCCACCTGGACACTCTCCTACCTGGACACCCCCCCACCTGGACACTCCCTCACCTGGACACACCCTCACCTGGACACTCCCGTACCCGGACACTCCCCTACCTGGACACTCCCCTACCCGGACACTCCCCTACCCGGACACTCCCCCCACCTGGACACTCTCCTACCTGGACACCCCCCCACCTGGACACTCCCTCACCTGGACACACCCTCACCTGGACACTCCCGTACCCGGACACTCCCCTACCTGGACACTCCCCTACCAGGACACTCCCCTACCCGGACACTCCCCTACCCGGACACTCCCCTACCCGGACACTCCCCCACCTGGACACTCTCCTACCTGGACATCCCCCCACCTGGACACTCCCTCACCTGGACACACCCTCACCTGGACACTCCCGTACCCAGACACTCCCCTACCTGGACACTCCCCTACCAGGACCTTCCCTACGTGGACAGTCCCTTATGCGGACAGTCCTCTACCCGGACACTCCCCTACCCGGACACTCCCCTACCCGGACACTCCCCTACCCGGACACTCCCCTACCCGAACACGCCCCTACCCGGACACTCCCCTACACGGACACTCCCGTACCCGGACACTCCCCTACCTGGACACTCCCCTACCTGGACACTCCCCTACACGGACACTCCCCTACCCGGACCTTCCCTACGTGGACAGTCCCTTATGCGGACAGACCTCTACCCGGACACTCCCCTACCCGGACACTCCCCTACCCGGACACGCCCCTACCCGGACACGCCCCTACACGGACACTCCCCTACACGGACACTCCCCTACACGGACACTCTCCTACCCGGACACTCCCCTACACGGACACTCCCCTACACGGACACTCTCCTACCCGGACACTCCCCTACACGGACACTCCCCTACACGGACACTCCCCTGCCCGGACACTCCCCTACACGGACACTCCCCTACACGGACACTCTCCTACCCGGACACTCTCCTACACGGACACTCCCCTACCCGGACACTCTCCTACATGGACACTCCCCTACACGGACACTCTCCTACCCGGACACTCCCCTACCCGGACACTCCCCTACCCGGACACTCCCCTACACGGACACTCCCCTACCCGAACACTCCCCTACCCGGACACTCTCCTACACGGACACTCTCCTACACGGACACTCCCCTACCCGGACACTCCCCTACCCGGACACGCCCCTACCCGGACACTCCCCTACCCGAACACTCCCCTACCCGGACATTCCCCTACCCGGACACTCTCCTACACGGACACTCTCCTACACGGACACTCCCCTACCCGGACACTCCCCTACCCGGACACGCCCCTACCCGGACACTCTCCTACACGGACACTCCCCTACCCGGACACTCCCCTACCCGGACACTCTCCTACACGGACACTCTCCTACACGGACACTCCCCTACCCGGACACTCCCGTACCCGGACACTCTCCTACCCGGACACTCTCCTACACGGACACTCCCCTACCCGGACACTCCCCTACCCGGACACTCCCCTACCCGGACACTCCCCTACCCGGACACGCCCCTACCCGGACACTCCCCTACCCGGACACTCTCCTACACGGACACTCCCCAACCCGGACACGCCCCTACCCGGACACGCCCCTACCCGGACACTCCCCTACCCGGACACTCCCCTACACGGACACTCTCCTACACGGACACTCCCCTACACGGACACTCCCCTACCCGGACACTCTCCTACCCGGACACTCTCCTACACGGACACTCCCCAACCCGGACACGCCCCTACCCGGACACGCCCCTACCCGGACACTCCCCTACCTGGACACTCCCCTACACGGACAATCCCCTACCCGGACACTCTCCTACACAGACACTCCCCTACACGGACATTCCCCTACACGGACACTCTCCTACCCGGACACTCCCCTACACGGACACTCCCCTACACGGACACTCTCCTACCCGGACACTCCCCTACCCGGACACTCCCCTACCCGGACACTCTCCTACACGGACACTCCCCTACACGGACACTCCCCTACACGGACACTCCCCTACACGGACACTCTCCTACCCGGACACTCTCCTAACCGGACACTCTCCTACACGGACACTCCCCTACCCGGACGGTCCCCTACACGGACACTCCCCTACACGGACACTCTCCTACCCGGACACTCCCCTACACGGACACTCCCCTACACGGACACTCTCCTACACGGACACTCCCCTGCCCGGACACTCCCCGACACGGACACTCCCCTACACGGACACTCTCCTACCCGGACATGCCCCTACACGGACACTCCCCTACACGGACACTCCCCTACCCGGACACTCTCCTACACGGACACTCTCCTACACGGACACTCCCCCACCTGGACACTCCCCTACACGGACACTCCCCTACCCGGACACTCCCCTACACGGACACTCCCCTACACGGACACTCCCCTACCCGGACACTCTCCTACACGGACACTCCCCTACACGGACACTCCCCTACCCGGACACTCCCCTACCTGGATACTCCCCCACCTGGACACTCTCCTACACGGACACTCCCCTACCCGGACACTCTCCTACACGGACACTCCCCTACACGGACACTCCCCTACCCGGACACTCCCCTACACGGACACGCCCTTACCCGGACACTCCCCTACACGGACACTCCCCTACCCGGACACTCTCCTACACGGACACTCTCCTACACGGACACTCCCCTACCCGGACACTCTCCTACACGGACACTCCCCTACACGGACACTCTCCTACACGGACACTCCCCTACCCGGACACTCCCCGACCCGGACACTCCCTTACCCGGACACTCCCGTACCCGGACACTCTCCTACACGGACACTCCACTACCCGGACACTCCCCTACACGGACACTCTCCTACACGGACACTCCCCTACCCGGACACTCCCCTACACGGACACTCCCCTACCCGGACACTCTCCTACACGGACTCTCCCCTACCCGGACACTCCCCTACACGGACACTCCCCTACACGGACACTCCCCTACCCGGACACTCTCCTACACGGACACTCCCCTACCCGGACACTCCCCTACCCGGACACTCCCCTACACGGACCCTCCCCTACACGGACACTCCCCCACCTGGACACTCCCCTACCCGGACACTCCCCTACAAGGACACTCTCCTACACGGACACTCCCCCACCTGGACACTCCCCTACACGGACACTCCCCTACCCGGACACTCTCCTACACGGACACTCCCCTACCCGGACACGCCCCTACCCGGACACTCCCCTACACGGACCCTCCCCTACACGGACACTCCCCCACCTGGACACTCCCCTGCCCGGACACTCCCCTACCCGGACACTCCCCTACCCGGACACTCTCCTACCCGGACACGCCCCTACCCGGACACTCCCCTACCCGGACACTCCCCTACCCGGACACTCCCCTACCCGGACACTCCCCCACCTGGACACTCCCCTACAGGGACACTCCCCTACCCGGACACTCCCCTACCCGGACACTCTCCTACACGGACACTCTCCTACACGGACACTCTCCTACACGGACACGCCCCTACCCGGACACTCCCCTACACGGACACTCTCCTACACGGACACTCTCCTACACGGACACTCTCCTACACGGTCACGCCCCTACCCGGACACTCTCCTACACGGTCACTCTCCTACACGGACACTCTCCTACACGGACACTCCCCTACCCGGACCCTCCCCTACACGGACCCTCCCCTACCCGGTCACTCCCCTACACGGACCCTCCCCTACCTGGACACTCCCCTACCCGGACACTCTCCTACACGGACACTCCCCTACACTGACACTCCCCTAGACAGACACTCTCCTACACGGACCCTCCCCTACCCGGACACTCGCTACATGGACACTCCCCTACACGGACCCTCCCCTACCCGGACACTCTCCTACACGGACCCTCCCCTACCCGGACACTCCCCTACACGGACACTCCCCTACCCGGACACTCCCCTACCTGGACACTCCCCTACCAGGACCGTCCCTACGTGGACAGTCCCTTATGCGGACAATCCTCTACCCGGACACTCCCCTACCCGGACACTCCCCTACCCGGACACTCCCCTACACGGACACTCCCCTTCCCGGACACTCTCCTACACGGACACTCTCCTACACGGACACTCCCCTACCCGGACACTCCCCTACCCGGACACGCCCCTACCCGGACACTCCCCTACCCGGACACTCCCCTACCTGGACACTCCCCTACCCGGACACTCTCCTACACGGACACTCTCCTACACGGACACTCCCTTACCCGGACACTCTCCTACACGGACACTCTCCTACACGGACACTCTCCTACACGGACACTCCCCTACCCGGACACTCTCCTACCCGGACACGCCCCTACCCGGACACTCTCCTACACGGACACTCTCCTACACGGACACTCCCCTACACGGACACTCCCCTACCCGGACACTCCCCTACCCGGACACTCTCCTACACGGACACTCTCCTACACGGACACTCCCCTACCCGGACACTCCCCGACCCGGACACTCCCCTACCCGGACCCTCCCCTACCCGGACACTCCCCTACCCGGACACTCCCCTACCCGGACACTCCCCTACACGGACACTCCCCTACACGGAAACTCCCCTACCCGGACACTCTCCTACACGGACACTCCCCTACCCGGACACTCCCCTACCCGGACACGCCCCTACCCGGACACACTCCTACACGGACACTCCCCTACCCGGACACTCCCCTACCTGGACACTCCCCTACCCGGACACTCCCCTACCTGGACACTCCCCTACACGGACACTCCCCTACACGGACACTCCCCGACCCGGACACTCTCCTACACGGACACTCCCCTACACGGACACTCTCCTACACGGACACTCCCCTACACGGACACTCTCCTACCCGGACACTCCCCTACCCGGACACTCCCCTACCCGGACACTCTCCTACACGGACACTCCCCTACACGGACACTCTCCTACACGGACACTCCCCTACCCGGACACTCCCCTACCCGGACACTCCCCTACCCGGACACTCCCCTACACGGACACTCCCCTACACGGACACTCTCCTACCCGGACACTCTCCTTTACGGACACTTCCCTACCCGGACACTCCCCTACACGGACACTCCCCTACACGGACACTCTCCTACACGGACACTCCCCTACACGGACACTCTCCTACCCGGACACTCCCCTACCCGGACACTCTCCTACACGGACACTCCCCTACCCGGACGCTCCCCTACACGGACACTCCCCTACACGGACACTCTCCTACCCGGACTCTCCCCTACACGGACACTCCCCTGCCCGGACACTCCCCTACACGGACACTCCCCTACACGGACACTCTCCTACACGGACACTATCCCTCCTGGACACTCCCCTACACGGACACTCCCCTACCCGGACACTCCCCTACACGGACACTCCCCTACCCGGACACTCTCCTACACAGACAATCCCCTACACGGACACTCCCCTACCCGGACACTCCCCTACCTGGACACTCCCCCACCTGGACACTCCCCTACACGGACACTCCCCTACACGGACACTCTCCTACAAGGACACTCCCCTACACGGACACTCCCCTACACGGACACTCCCCTACTCGGACACTCCCTTACCCGGACACTCCCCTACCCGGACACTCTCCTACCCGGACACTCCCTTACCCGGACACTCCCCTACCCGGACACTCTCCTACACGGACACTCCCCTACACGGACACTCCCCTACCCGGACACTCTCCTACACGGACACTCCCCTACAAGGACACTCTCCTACACGGACACTCCCCCACCTGGACACGCCCCTACCCGGACACTCCCCTACAAGGACACTCTCCTACACGGACACTCCCCTACCCGGACACTCCCCTACCTGGACACTCCCCTACCCGGACACTCCCCTACACGGACACTCTCCTACACGGACACTCTCCTACACGGACACTCCCCTACACGGACAGGCCCCTACCCGGACACTCCCCTACACGGACACTCCCCTACCCGGACCCTCCCCTACCCGGACCCGCCCCTACCCGGACCCTCCCCTACCCGGACACTCCCCTACACGGACCCTCCCCTACCTGGACACTCCCCTACACGGACACTCTCCTACACGGACACTCTCCTACACGGACATTCCCCTACCCGGACCCTCCCCTACACGGACCCTCCCATACACGGACCCTCCCCTACACGGACACTCCCCTACCCGGACACTCTCCTACACGGACACTCCCCTACACGGACACTCCCCTACCTGGACACTCCCCTACCCGGACACTCTCCTACACGGACACTCCCCTACACGGACACTCCCCTACACGGACACTCTCCTACACGGACCCTCCCCTACCCGGACACTCCCCTACACGGACACTCCCCTACACGGACACTCTCCTACCCGGACACTCCCCTACACGGACACTCCCCTACCCGGACACTCTCCTACCCGGACACTCCCCTACCCGGACACTCCCCTACACGGACACTCCCCTACACAGACCCTCCCCTACACGGACACGCCCCTACACGGACCCTCCCCTACACGGACACTCCCCTACACGGACACTCCCCTACCCGGACGCTCTCCTACACGGACACTCCCCTACACGGACACTCCCCTACCCGGACACTCCCCGACACGGACACTCCCCTACCCGGACACTCCCCTACACGGACACTCCCCTACCCGGACACTCCCCTACACGGACACTCTCCTACACGGACACTCCCCTAACTGGACACTCCCCTACCTAGACACTCCCCTACACGGACACTCTCCGACACGGACACTCCCCTACCCGGACACTCCCCTACCTGGACACTCCCCTACCCGGACACTCTCCTACACGGACACTCCCCTACCCGGACACTCCCCTACACGGACACTCCCCTACACGGACACTCTCCTACCTGGACACTCCCCTACACGGACACTCCCCTACCTGGACACTCCCCTACCCGGACACTCTCCTACACGGACACTCCCCTACCCGGACACTCCCCTACACGGACACTCCCCTACACGGACACTCTCCTACCTGGACACTCCCCTACACGGACACTCCCCTACCCGGACACTCCCCTACACGGACACTCCCCTACACGGACCCTCCCCTACCCGGACACTCTCCTACACGGAGACTCCCCTACCTGGACACTCTTCTACCCGGACCCTCCCCTACACGGACACTCCCCGACCCGGACACTCCCCTACACGGACGCTCCCCTACACGGACGCTCCCCTACACGGACGCTCTCCTACACGGACACTCCCCAACCCGGACACTCCCCTACCCGAACACTCTCCTACACGGACACTCCCCTACCCGGACACTCCCCTACACGGACGCTCCCCTACCCGGACGCTCCCCTACACGGACACTCCCCTACCCGGACACTCCCCTACACGGACACTCCCCTACACGGACACTCCCCTACACGGACGCTCCCCTACACGGACGCTCTCCTACACGGACACTCCCCTACACGGACACTCCCCTACCCGGACACTCCCCTACACGGACACTCCCCTTCCCGGACACTCCCCTACACGGACACTCCCCTACACGGACACTCCCCTTCCCGGACACTCTCCTACACGGACACTCTCCTACACGGACACTCCCCTACCCGGACACTCCCCTACCCGGACACTCCCCTACACGGACACTCCCCTACACGGACACTCTCCTACACGGACACTCCCCTACACGGACACTCCCCTTCCCGGACACTCTCCTACACGGACACTCCCCTACACGGACACTCCCCTACCCGGACACTCCCCTACACGGACACTCCCCCACCTGGACACTCCCCTACCTGGACACTCACCTAACTGGACACTCCCCCACCTGGACACTCCCCTACACGGACACTCCCCTACCTGGACACTCCCCTTCCCGGACACTCTCCTACACGGACACTCCCCTACACGGACACTCTCCTACACGGACACTCCCCTACACGGACACTCCCCTACCTGGACACTCCCCTTCCCGGACACTCTCCTACACGGACGCTCTCCTACACGGACACTCCCCGACACGGACACTCCCCTACACGGACACGCCCCTACACGGACACTCTCCTACCTGGACACTCCCCTTCCCGGACACTCTCCTACACGGACACTCTCCTACACGGACACTCTCCTACACGGACACTCCCCTACACGGACACTCCCCTACCCGGACACTCCCCTACACGGACACTCCCCTACCCGGACACTCCCCTACACGGACACTCCCCTACCCGGACACTCCCCTACCTGGACACTCCCCTACCCGGACACTCCCCCACCTGGACACTCCCCTACCTGGACACTCCCCCACCTGGACACTCCCCTACCTGGACACTCTCCTACCTAGACACTCCCCTACCTGGACACTCCCCTACCCGGACACTCTCCTACACAGACACTCCCCTACACGGACACTCCCCTACCCGGACACTCCCCTACCCGGACACTCCCCTACACGGACACTCCCCGACACGGACACTCCCCGACACGGACACTCTCCTACACGGACACTCCCCTACACGGACACTCCCCTACCTGGACACTCCACTACCCGGACACTCCCCTACACGGACACTCTCCTACACGGACACTCTCCTACCCGGACACTCCCCTACACGGACACTCCCCTACCTGGACACTCCCCTACCCGGACACTGCCCTACCGGGACACTCCCCTACCCGGACACTCCCCTACACGGACACTCTCCTACCCGGACACTCCCCTACCCGGACACTCCCCTACACGGACACTCTCCTACACGGACACTCTCCTACACGGACACTCCCCTACACGGACACTCTCCTACACGGACACTCCCCTACACGGACACTCCCCTACCCGGACACTCCCCTTCCCCGACACTCTCCTACACGGACACTCTCCTACACGGACACTCTCCGACACGGACACTCTCCTACACGGACACTCCCCTACACGGACACTCTCCTACACGGACACTCCCCTACCCGGACACTCCCCTACCCGGACACTCCCCTACCCGGACACTCTCCTACACGGACACTCCCCTACACGGACACTCCCCTACCCGGACGCTCCCCTACCCGGACGCTCCCCTACACGGACGCTCTCCTACACGGACGCTCTCCTACACGGACGCTCCCCTACACGGACGCTCTCCTACACGGACGCTCTCCTACACGGACGCTCCCCTACCCGGACGCTCCCCTACCCGGACGCTCCCCTACACGGACGCTCCCCTACACGGACGCTCTCCTACACGGACATTCCCCTACCCGGACGCTCTCCTACACGGACGCTCCCCTACACGGACGCTCTCCTACACGAACACTCTCCTACACGGACACTCTCCTACACGGACACTCTCCTACCCGGACACTCTCCTACCCGGACACTCCCCTACCCGGACACTCCCCTACCAGGACACTCCCCTACCCGGACACTCCCCTACCCGGACACTCCCCTACCCGGACACTCTCCTACCCGGACACTCCCCTACACGGACACTCTCCTACACGGAAACTCCCCTACACGGACTCTCCCCTACACGGACACTCCCCGACACGGACACTCCCCTACACGGACACTCTCCTACCCAGACACTCCCCTACCCGGAAACTCCCCTACCCGGACACTCTCCTACCCGGACACTCCCCTACACGGACACTCTCCTACACGGACACTCCCCTACACGGACTCTCCCCTACACGGACGCTCTCCTACACGGACGCTCTCCTACACGGACGCTCCCCTACCCGGACGCTCCCCTACCCGGACGCTCCCCTACACGGACGCTCCCCTACACGGACGCTCTCCTACACGGACACTCCCCTACCCGGACACTCTCCTACACGGACGCTCCCCTACACGGACGCTCTCCTACACGAACACTCTCCTACACGGACACTCTCCTACACGGACACTCTCCTACCCGGACACTCTCCTACCCGGACACTCCCCTACCCGGACACTCCCCTACCAGGACACTCCCCTACCCGGACACTCCCCTACCCGGACACTCTCCTACCCGGACACTCCCCTACACGGACACTCTCCTACACGGACACTCCCCTACACGGACTCTCCCCTACACGGACACTCCCCGACACGGACACTCCCCTACACGGATACTCTCCTACCCGGACACTCCCCTACCCGGACACTCCCCTACCCGGACACTCCCCTACCCGGACACTCTCCTACCCGGACACTCCCCTACACGGACACTCTCCTACACGGACACTCCCCTACACGGACTCTCCCCTACACGGACACTCCCCGACACGGACACTCCCCGACACGGACACGCCCCTACACGGACACTCTCCTACCTGGACACTCCCCTTCCCGGACACTCTCCTACACGGACACTCTCCTACACGGACACTCCCCTACACGGACGTTCCCCTACACGGACACTCTCCTACACGGACACTCTCCTACACGGACACTCCCCTACACGGACACTCCCCTACCCGGACACTCCCCTCCCTGGACACTCCCCTTCCCGGACACTCTCCGACACGGACGCTCTCCTACACGGACACTCCCCGACACGGACACTCTCCTACACGGACACTCCCCTACACGGACACTCCCCTACCCGGACTCTCCCCTACACGGACACTCCCCTACCCGGACACTCTCCTACCCGGACACTCCCCTACACGGACACTCCCCTACACGGACACTCCCCTACCCGGACACTCTCCTACCCGGACACTCCCCTACACGGACACTCCCCTACACGGACACTCCCCTACCTGGACACTCCCCTACCCGGACACTCCCCTACCCGGACACTCCCCTACCCGGACACTCCCCTACCTGGACACTCCCCCACCTGGACACTCCCCTACCTGGATACTCCCCCACCTGGACACTCCCCTACCTGGACACTCTCCTACCTGGACACTCCCCTACCTGGACACTCCCCTACCCGGACACTCTCCTACACGGACACTCCCCTACACGGACACTCCCCTACCCGGACACTCCCCTACCCGGACACTCCCCTACACGGACACTCCCCTACACGGACACTCTCCTACACGGACACTCCCCTACCTGGACACTCCCCTACCTGGACACGCCCCTACACGGACACTCTCCTACACGGACACTCTCCTACCCGGACACTCCCCTACACGGACACTCCCCTACCTGGACACTCCCCTACCTGGACACTGCCCTACCTGGACACTCCCCTACCCGGACACTCCCCTACACGGACACTCTCCTACCCGGACACTCCCCTACCCGGACACTCCCCTACCTGGACACTCCCCTACCCGGACACTCCCCTACACGGACACTCCCCTTCCCGGACACTCTCCTACACGGACACTCTCCTACACGGACACTCTCCGACACGGACACTCTCCTACACGGACACTCCCCTACACGGACACTCTCCTACACGGACACTCCCCTACCCGGACACTCCCCTACCAGGACGCTCCCCTACACGGACGCTCTCCTACACGGACGCTCTCCTACACGGACGCTCCCCTACACGGACGCCCTCCTACACGGACACTCCCCTACACGGACTCTCCCCTACACGGACACTCTCCTACCGGACGCTCCCCTACCCGGACGCTCCCCTACCCGGACGCTCCCCTACACGGACACTCTCCTACACGGACACTCCCCTACACGGACTCTCCCCTACACGGACACTCTCCTACCCGGACACTCCCCTACACGGACACTCCCCTACCCGGACCCTCCCCTGCCCGGACACTCCCCTACCCGGACACTCCCCTACACGGACACTCTCCTACCCGGACACGCCCCTACCCGGACACTCCCCTACACGGACACTCCCCTACACGGACACTCCCCTACCTGGACACTCCCCTACCCGGACACTCCCCTACCCGAACACTCCCCTACCCGGACACTCCCCTACACGGACACACCCCTACACGGACACTCTCCTACACGGACACTCTCCTACACGGACACTCCCCTACACGGACACTCTCCTACACGGACACTCCCCTACCCGGACACTCCCCTACACGGTCACTCCCCTACACGGACACTCCCCTACCCGGACACTCCCCTTCCCCGACACTCTCCTACACGGACACTCTCCTACACGGACACTCTCCGACACGGACACTCTCCTACACGGACACTCCCCTACACGGACACTCTCCTACACGGACACTCCCCTACCCGGACACTCCCCTACCCGGACACTCTCCTACACGGACGCTCTCCTACACGGACACTCCCCGACACGGACACTCCCCTACACGGACACGCCCCTACACGGACACTCTCCTACCTGGACACTCCCCTTCCCGGACACTCTCCTACACGGACACTCTCCTACACGGACACTCTCCTACACGGACACTCCCCTACACGGACACTCCCCTACCCGGACACTCCCCTACACGGACACTCCCCTACCCGGACACTCCCCTACACGGACACTCCCCTACCCGGACACTCCCCTACCTGGACACTCCCCTACCTGGACACTCCCCCACCTGGACACTCCCCTACCTGGACACTCCCCCACCTGGACACTCCCCTACCTGGACACTCTCCTACCTAGACACTCCCCTACCTGGACACTCCCCTACCCGGACACTCTCCTACACAGACACTCCCCTACACGGACACTCCCCTACCCGGACACTCCCCTACCCGGACACTCCCCTACACGGACACTCCCCGACACGGACACTCCCCGACACGGACACTCTCCTACACGGACACTCCCCTACACGGACACTCCCCTACCTGGACACTCCACTACCCGGACACTCCCCTACACGGACACTCTCCTACACGGACACTCTCCTACCCGGACACTCCCCTACACGGACACTCCCCTACCTGGACACTCCCCTACCCGGACACTGCCCTACCGGGACACTCCCCTACCCGGACACTCCCCTACACGGACACTCTCCTACCCGGACACTCCCCTACCCGGACACTCCCCTACACGGACACTCTCCTACACGGACACTCTCCTACACGGACACTCCCCTACACGGACACTCTCCTACACGGACACTCCCCTACACGGACACTCCCCTACCCGGACACTCCCCTTCCCCGACACTCTCCTACACGGACACTCTCCTACACGGACACTCTCCGACACGGACACTCTCCTACACGGACACTCCCCTACACGGACACTCTCCTACACGGACACTCCCCTACCCGGACACTCCCCTACCCGGACACTCCCCTACCCGGACACTCTCCTACACGGACACTCCCCTACACGGACACTCCCCTACCCGGACGCTCCCCTACCCGGACGCTCCCCTACACGGACGCTCTCCTACACGGACGCTCTCCTACACGGACGCTCCCCTACACGGACGCTCTCCTACACGGACGCTCTCCTACACGGACGCTCCCCTACCCGGACGCTCCCCTACCCGGACGCTCCCCTACACGGACGCTCCCCTACACGGACGCTCTCCTACACGGACATTCCCCTACCCGGACGCTCTCCTACACGGACGCTCCCCTACACGGACGCTCTCCTACACGAACACTCTCCTACACGGACACTCTCCTACACGGACACTCTCCTACCCGGACACTCCCCTACCCGGACACTCCCCTACCAGGACACTCCCCTACCCGGACACTCCCCTACCCGGACACTCCCCTACCCGGACACTCTCCTACCCGGACACTCCCCTACACGGACACTCTCCTACACGGAAACTCCCCTACACGGACTCTCCCCTACACGGACACTCCCCGACACGGACACTCCCCTACACGGACACTCTCCTACCCGGACACTCCCCTACCCGGAAACTCCCCTACCCGGACACTCTCCTACCCGGACACTCCCCTACACGGACACTCTCCTACACGGACACTCCCCTACACGGACTCTCCCCTACACGGACGCTCTCCTACACGGACGCTCTCCTACACGGACGCTCCCCTACCCGGACGCTCCCCTACCCGGACGCTCCCCTACACGGACGCTCCCCTACACGGACGCTCTCCTACACGGACACTCCCCTACCCGGACACTCTCCTACACGGACGCTCCCCTACACGGACGCTCTCCTACACGAACACTCTCCTACACGGACACTCTCCTACACGGACACTCTCCTACCCGGACACTCTCCTACCCGGACACTCCCCTACCCGGACACTCCCCTACCAGGACACTCCCCTACCCGGACACTCCCCTACCCGGACACTCTCCTACCCGGACACTCCCCTACACGGACACTCTCCTACACGGACACTCCCCTACACGGACTCTCCCCTACACGGACACTCCCCGACACGGACACTCCCCTACACGGATACTCTCCTACCCGGACACTCCCCTACCCGGACACTCCCCTACCCGGACACTCCCCTACCCGGACACTCTCCTACCCGGACACTCCCCTACACGGACACTCTCCTACACGGACACTCCCCTACACGGACTCTCCCCTACACGGACACTCCCCGACACGGACACTCCCCGACACGGACACGCCCCTACACGGACACTCTCCTACCTGGACACTCCCCTTCCCGGACACTCTCCTACACGGACACTCTCCTACACGGACACTCCCCTACACGGACGTTCCCCTACACGGACACTCTCCTACACGGACACTCTCCTACACGGACACTCCCCTACACGGACACTCCCCTACCCGGACACTCCCCTCCCTGGACACTCCCCTTCCCGGACACTCTCCGACACGGACGCTCTCCTACACGGACACTCCCCGACACGGACACTCTCCTACACGGACACTCCCCTACACGGACACTCCCCTACCCGGACTCTCCCCGACACGGACACTCCCCTACCCGGACACTCTCCTACCCGGACACTCCCCTACACGGACACTCCCCTACACGGACACTCCCCTACCCGGACACTCTCCTACCCGGACACTCCCCTACACGGACACTCCCCTACACGGACACTCCCCTACCTGGACACTCCCCTACCCGGACACTCCCCTACCCGGACACTCCCCTACCCGGACACTCCCCTACCTGGACACTCCCCCACCTGGACACTCCCCTACCTGGATACTCCCCCACCTGGACACTCCCCTACCTGGACACTCTCCTACCTGGACACTCCCCTACCTGGACACTCCCCTACCCGGACACTCTCCTACACGGACACTCCCCTACACGGACACTCCCCTACCCGGACACTCCCCTACCCGGACACTCCCCTACACGGACACTCCCCTACACGGACACTCTCCTACACGGACACTCCCCTACCTGGACACTCCCCTACCTGGACACGCCCCTACACGGACACTCTCCTACACGGACACTCTCCTACCCGGACACTCCCCTACACGGACACTCCCCTACCTGGACACTCCCCTACCTGGACACTGCCCTACCTGGACACTCCCCTACCCGGACACTCCCCTACACGGACACTCTCCTACCCGGACACTCCCCTACCCGGACACTCCCCTACCTGGACACTCCCCTACCCGGACACTCCCCTACACGGACACTCCCCTTCCCGGACACTCTCCTACACGGACACTCTCCTACACGGACACTCTCCGACACGGACACTCTCCTACACGGACACTCCCCTACACGGACACTCTCCTACACGGACACTCCCCTACCCGGACACTCCCCTACCAGGACGCTCCCCTACACGGACGCTCTCCTACACGGACGCTCTCCTACACGGACGCTCCCCTACACGGACGCTCTCCTACACGGACACTCCCCTACACGGACTCTCCCCTACACGGACACTCTCCTACCGGACGCTCCCCTACCCGGACGCTCCCCTACCCGGACGCTCCCCTACACGGACACTCTCCTACACGGACACTCCCCTACACGGACTCTCCCCTACACGGACACTCTCCTACCCGGACACTCCCCTACACGGACACTCCCCTACCCGGACCCTCCCCTGCCCGGACACTCCCCTACCCGGACACTCCCCTACACGGACACTCTCCTACCCGGACACGCCCCTACCCGGACACTCCCCTACACGGACACTCCCCTACACGGACACTCCCCTACCTGGACACTCCCCTACCCGGACACTCCCCTACCCGAACACTCCCCTACCCGGACACTCCCCTACACGGACACACCCCTACACGGACACTCTCCTACACGGACACTCTCCTACACGGACACTCCCCTACACGGACACTCTCCTACACGGACACTCCCCTACCCGGACACTCCCCTACACGGTCACTCCCCTACACGGACACTCCCCTACCCGGACACTCCCCTTCCCCGACACTCTCCTACACGGACACTCTCCTACACGGACACTCTCCGACACGGACACTCTCCTACACGGACACTCCCCTACACGGACACTCTCCTACACGGACACTCCCCTACCCGGACACTCCCCTACCCGGACACTCCCCTACCCGGACACTCTCCTACACGGACACTCCCCTACACGGACACTCCCCTACCCGGACGCTCCCCTACCCGGACGCTCCCCTACACGGACGCTCTCCTACACGGACGCTCTCCTACACGGACGCTCCCCTACACGGACGCTCTCCTACACGGACGCTCTCCTACACGGACGCTCCCCTACCCGGACGCTCCCCTACCCGGACGCTCCCCTACACGGACGCTCCCCTACACGGACGCTCTCCTACACGGACATTCCCCTACCCGGACGCTCTCCTACACGGACGCTCCCCTACACGGACGCTCTCCTACACGAACACTCTCCTACACGGACACTCTCCTACACGGACACTCTCCTACCCGGACACTCTCCTACCCGGACACTCCCCTACCCGGACACTCCCCTACCAGGACACTCCCCTACCCGGACACTCCCCTACCCGGACACTCCCCTACCCGGACACTCTCCTACCCGGACACTCCCCTACACGGACACTCTCCTACACGGAAACTCCCCTACACGGACTCTCCCCTACACGGACACTCCCCGACACGGACACTCCCCTACACGGACACTCTCCTACCCGGACACTCCCCTACCCGGAAACTCCCCTACCCGGACACTCTCCTACCCGGACACTCCCCTACACGGACACTCTCCTACACGGACACTCCCCTACACGGACTCTCCCCTACACGGACGCTCTCCTACACGGACGCTCTCCTACACGGACGCTCCCCTACCCGGACGCTCCCCTACCCGGACGCTCCCCTACACGGACGCTCCCCTACACGGACGCTCTCCTACACGGACACTCCCCTACCCGGACACTCTCCTACACGGACGCTCCCCTACACGGACGCTCTCCTACACGAACACTCTCCTACACGGACACTCTCCTACACGGACACTCTCCTACCCGGACACTCTCCTACCCGGACACTCCCCTACCCGGACACTCCCCTACCAGGACACTCCCCTACCCGGACACTCTCCTACCCGGACACTCCCCTACACGGACACTCTCCTACACGGACACTCCCCTACACGGACTCTCCCCTACACGGACACTCCCCGACACGGACACTCCCCTACACGGATACTCTCCTACCCGGACACTCCCCTACCCGGACACTCCCCTACCCGGACACTCCCCTACCCGGACACTCTCATACCCGGACACTCCCCTACACGGACACTCTCCTACACGGACACTCCCCTACACGGACTCTCCCCTACACGGACACTCCCCGACACGGACACTCCCCGACACGGACACGCCCCTACACGGACACTCTCCTACCTGGACACTCCCCTTCCCGGACACTCTCCTACACGGACACTCTCCTACACGGACACTCCCCTACACGGACGTTCCCCTACACGGACACTCTCCTACACGGACACTCTCCTACACGGACACTCCCCTACACGGACACTCCCCGACCCGGACACTCCCCTCCCTGGACACTCCCCTTCCCGGACACTCTCCGACACGGACGCTCTCCTACACGGACACTCCCCGACACGGACACTCTCCTACACGGACACTCCCCTACACGGACACTCCCCTACCCGGACTCTCCCCTACACGGACACTCCCCTACCCGGACACTCTCCTACCCGGACACTCCCCTACACGGACACTCCCCTACACGGACACTCCCCTACCCGGACACTCTCCTACCCGGACACTCCCCTACACGGACACTCCCCTACACGGACACTCCCCTACCTGGACACTCCCCTACCCGGACACTCCCCTACCCGGACACTCCCCTACCCGGACACTCCCCTACCTGGACACTCCCCCACCTGGACACTCCCCTACCTGGATACTCCACCACCTGGACACTCCCCTACCTGGACACTCTCCTACCTGGACACTCCCCTACCTGGACACTCCCCTACCCGGACACTCTCCTACACGGACACTCCCCTACACGGACACTCCCCTACCCGGACACTCCCCTACCCGGACACTCCCCTACACGGACACTCCCCTACACGGACACTCTCCTACACGGACACTCCCCTACCTGGACACTCCCCTACCTGGACACGCCCCTACACGGACACTCTCCTACACGGACACTCTCC
The DNA here is from genome assembly GCF_047496795.1 of Chiloscyllium punctatum. Classification (NCBI taxonomy): domain Eukaryota; kingdom Metazoa; phylum Chordata; class Chondrichthyes; order Orectolobiformes; family Hemiscylliidae; genus Chiloscyllium; species Chiloscyllium punctatum. Next base: position 71,203,488 of record NC_092750.1, read on the forward strand.
TACCCGGACACTCCCCTACACGGACACTCCCCTACCTGGACACTCCCCTACCTGGACACTGCCCTACCTGGACACTCCCCTACCCGGACACTCCCCTACACGGACACTCTCCTACCCGGACACTCCCCTACCCGGACACTCCCCTACCTGGACACTCCCCTACCCGGACACTCCCCTACACGGACACTCCCCTTCCCGGACACTCTCCTACACGGACACTCTCCTACACGGACACTCTCCGACACGGACACTCTCCTACACGGACACTCCCCTACACGGACACTCTCCTACACGGACACTCCCCTACCCGGACACTCCCCTACCAGGACGCTCCCCTACACGGACGCTCTCCTACACGGACGCTCTCCTACACGGACGCTCCCCTACACGGACGCTCTCCTACACGGACACTCCCCTACACGGACTCTCCCCTACACGGACACTCTCCTACCGGACGCTCCCCTACCCGGACGCTCCCCTACCCGGACGCTCCCCTACACGGACACTCTCCTACACGGACACTCCCCTACACGGACTCTCCCCTACACGGACACTCTCCTACCCGGACACTCCCCTACACGGACACTCCCCTACCCGGACCCTCCCCTGCCCGGACACTCCCCTACCCGGACACTCCCCTACACGGACACTCTCCTACCCGGACACGCCCCTACCCGGACACTCCCCTACACGGACACTCCCCTACACGGACACTCCCCTACCTGGACACTCCCCTACCCGGACACTCCCCTACCCGAACACTCCCCTACCCGGACACTCCCCTACACGGACACACCCCTACACGGACACTCTCCTACACGGACACTCTCCTACACGGACACTCCCCTACACGGACACTCTCCTACACGGACACTCCCCTACCCGGACACTCCCCTACACGGTCACTCCCCTACACGGACACTCCCCTACCCGGACACGCCCCTACCCGGACACTCTCCTACACGGACACTCTCCTACACGGACACTCTCCTACACGGACACTCCCCTACACAGACACTCTCCTACACGGACACTCTCCTACCCGGACACTCTCCTACCCGGACACTCCCCTACACGGACACTCTCCTACACGGACACTCCCCTACACGGACACTCCCCTACACGGACACTCCCCTACCCGGACACTCTCCTACACGGACACTCTCCTACACGGACACTCTCCTGCACGGACACTCTCCTACACGGACACTCCCCTACACGGACACGCCCCTACACGGACACTCCCCTACACGGACGCTCCCCTACACGGACGCTCCCCTACACGGACACTCCCCTACACGGACACTCCCCTACCTGGACGCTCCCCTACACGGACACTCTCCTACACGGACGCTCCCCTACACGGACACTCGCCTACCCGGACACTCCCCTACCCGGACACTCCCCTACACGGACACTCCCCTACACGGACACTCTCCTACACGGACACTCCCCTACCCGGACACTCCCCTACCCGGACACTCCCCTACCCGGACACTCCCCTACACGGACACTCTCCTACCCGGACGCTCCCCTACCCGGACACTCCCCTACACGGACACTCTCCTACACGGACACTCTCCTACCCGGACGCTCCCCTACCCGGACGCTCCCCTACACGGACACTCCCCAATACGGACACTCTCCTACACGGACGCTCCCCTACACGGACGCTCCTCTTCCCGGACACTCCCTACCCGGACAGTCCCCTACACGGACACTCCCCTACACGGACACTCCCCTACCCGGACACTCCCCTACACGGACACTCCCCTACACGGACACTCTCCTACACGGACACTCCCCTACCCGGACACTCCCCTACCCGGACACTCCCCTACCCGGACACTCTCCTACACGGACACTCCCCTACACGGACACTCTCCTACACGGACACTCCCCTACACGGACACTCCCCTACACGGACACTCCCCTACCCGGACACTCCCCTACACGGACACTCTCCTACCCGGACACTCTCCTTTACGGACACTTCCCTACCCGGACACTCCCCTACACGGACACTCCCCTACACGGACACTCTCCTACCCGGACACTCTCCTACACGGACACTCCCCTACCCGGACGCTCCCCTACACGAACACTCCCCTACACGGACACTCTCCTACCCGGACTCTCCCCTACACGGACACTCCCCTGCCCGGACACTCCCCTACACGGAGACTCCCCTACACGGACACTCTCCTACACGGACACTCTCCCTCCTGGACACTCCCCTACACGGACACTCCCCAACCCGGACACTCCCCTACACGGACACTCCCCTACCCGGACACTCTCCTACACAGACAATCCCCTACACGGACACTCCCCTACCCGGACACTCCCCTACCTGGACACTCCCCCACCTGGACACTCCCCTACATGGACACTCCCCTACACGGACACTCTCCTACAAGGACACTCCCCTACCCGGACACTATCCTACACGGACACTCCCCTACCCGGACACTCCCCTACACGGACACTCCCCTACACGGACACTCCCCTACACGGACACTCCCCTACCCGGACACTCCCCTACACGGTCACGCCCCTACCCGGACACTCCACTACACGGACACTCCCCTACCCGGACACTCTCCTACACGGACACTCTCCTACACGGACACTCCCCTACCCGGACACTCTCCTACACGGACACTCTCCTAAACGGACACTCCCCTACACGGACACTCCCCTACCCGGACACTCTCCTACACGGACACTCCCCTACCCGGACACTCTCCTACCCGGACACTCCCTTACCCGGACACTCCCCTACCCGGACACTCTCCTACACGGACACTCCCCTACCCGGACACTCTCCTACATGGACACTCCCCTACAAGGACACTCTCCTACACGGACACTCCCCCACCTGGACACGCCCCTACCCGGACACTCCCCTACAAGGACACTCTCCTACACGGACACTCCCCTACCCGGACACTCCCCTACCTGGACACTCCCCTACCCGGACACTCTCCTACCCGGACACTCCCCTACAAGGACACTCTCCTACACGGACACTCCCCTACCCGGACACTCCCCTACCTGGACACTCCCCTACACGGACACTCTCCTACACGGACACTTCCCTACCCGGACACTCCCCTACACGGACACTCTCCTACACGGACACTCTCCTACACGGACACTCCCCTACCCGGACCCTCCCCTACCCGGACCCTCCCCTATCCGGACCCTCCCCTACCCGGACACTCCCCTACACGGACCCTCCCCTACCTGGACACTCCCCTACACGGACACTCTCCTACACGGACACTCTCCTACACGGACATTCCCCTACCCGGACCCTCCCCTACACGGACCCTCCCCTACACGGACCCTCCCCTACACGGACACTCCCCTACCCGGACACTCTCCTACACGGACACTCCCCTACACGGACACTCCCCTACCTGGACACTCCCATACCCGGACACTCTCCTACACGGACACTCCCCTACACGGACACTCCCCGACACGGACACTCTCCTACACGGACCCTCCCCTACCCGGACACTCCCCTACACGGACACTCCCCTACACGGACACTCTCCTACCCGGACACTCCCCTACACGGACACTCCCCTACCCGGACACTCTCCTACCCGGACACTCCCCTACCCGGACACTCCCCTACCCGGACACGCCCCTACACGGACACTCCCCTACACGGACCCTCCCCTACACGGACACTCCCCTACCCGGACCCTCCCCTACACGGACACTCCCCTACAGGACACTCTCCTACACGGACACGCCCCTACACGGACCCTCCCCTACACGGACACTCCCCTACACGGACACTCCCCTACCCGGACGCTCTCCTACACGGACACTCCCCTACACGGACACTCCCCTACCCGGAACACTCCCCGACACGGACACTCCCCTACCCGGACACTCCCCTACACGGACACTCCCCTACCCGGACACTCCCCTACCCGGCACTCTCCTACACGGACACTCCCCTAACTGGACACTCCCCTACCTAGACACTCCCCTACACGGACACTCTCCGACACGGACACTCCCCTACCCGGACACTCCCCTACCTGGACACTCCCCTACCCGGACACTCTCCTACACGGACACTCCCCTACCCGGACACTCCCCTACACGGACACTCCCCTAAACGGACACTCTCCTACCTGGACACTCCCCTACACGGACACTCCCCTACCCGGACACTCCCCTACACGGACACTCCCCTACACGGACCCTCCCCTACCCGGACACTCTCCTACACGGAGACTCCCCTACCTGGACACTCTTCTACCCGGACCCTCCCCTACACGGACACTCCCCGACCCGGACACTCCCCTACACGGACGCTCCCCTACACGGACGCTCCCCTACACGGACGCTCTCCTACACGGACACTCCCCTACCCGGACACTCCCCTACCCGGACACTCTCCTACACGGACACTCCCCTACCCGGACACTCCCCTACACGGACACTCCCCTACACGGACGCTCCCCTACACGGACGCTCCCCTACACGGACGCTCTCCTACACGGACGCTCCCCTACCCGGACGCTCCCCTACCCGGACACTCCCCTACACGGACACTCCCCTACCCGGACACTCCCCTACACGGACACTCCCCTTCCCGGACACTCCCCTACCCGGACACTCCCCTACACGGACACTCCCCTACCCGGACACTCTCCTACCCGGACACTCTCCTACACGGACACTCCCCTACCCGGACGCTCCCCTACACGGACACTCCCCTACACGGACACTCTCCTACACGGACACTCCCCTACCCGGACACTCCCCTACACGGACACTCCCCTACACGGACACTCTCCTACCCGGACACTCTCCTTTACGGACACTTCCCTACCCGGACACTCCCCTACACGGACACTCCCCTACACGGACACTCTCCTACCCGGACACTCTCCTACACGGACACTCCCCTACCCGGACGCTCCCCTACACGGACACTCCCCTACACGGACACTCTCCTACACGGACACTCCCCTACCCGGACACTCCCCTACCCGGACACTCCCCTACCCGGACACTCTCCTACACGGACACTCCCCTACACGGACACTCTCCTACACGGACACTCCCCTACACGGACACTCCCCTACACGGACACTCCCCTACCCGGACACTCCCCTACCCGGACACTCCCCTACACGGACACTCCCCTACACGGACACTCTCCTACCCGGACACTCTCCTTTACGGACACTTCCCTACCCGGACACTCCCCTACACGGACACTCCCCTACACGGACACTCTCCTACCCGGACACTCTCCTACACGGACACTCCCCTACCCGGACGCTCCCCTACACGGACACTCCCCTACACGGACACTCTCCTACCCGGACTCTCCCCTACACGGACACTCCCCTGCCCGGACACTCCCCTACACGGAGACTCCCCTACACGGACACTCTCCTACACGGACTCTCTCCCTCCTGGACACTCCCCTACACGGACACTCCCCAACCCGGACACTCCCCTACACGGACACTCCCCTACCCGGACACTCTCCTACACAGACAATCCCCTACACGGACACTCCCCTACCCGGACACTCCCCTACCCGGACACTCTCCTACCTGGACACTCCCCCACCTGGACACTCCCCTACCTGGACACTCCCCCACCTGGACACTCCCCTACATGGACACTCCCCTACCCGGACACTCCCCTACACGGACACTCCCCTGCCCGGACACTCCCCTACCTGGACACTCCCCCACCTGGACACTCCCCTACATGGACACTCCCCTACCCGGACACTCCCCTACACGGACACTCCCCTACACGGACACTCTCCTACAAGGACACTCCCCTACCCGGACACTATCCTACACGGACACTCCCCTACACGGACACTCCCCTACCCGGACACTCCCCTACACGGACACTCCCCTACACGGACACTCCCCTACCCGGACACTCCCCTACACGGTCACGCCCCTACCCGGACACTCCCCTACACGGACACTCCCCTACCCGGACACTCTCCTACACGGACACTCTCCTACACGGACACTCCCCTACCCGGACACTCTCCTACACGGACACTCTCCTACACGGACACTCCCCTAAACGGACACTCCCCTACCCGGACACTCTCCTACACGGACACTCCCCTACCCGGACACTCTCCTACCCGGACACTCCCTTACCCGGACACTCCCCTACCCGGACACTCTCCTACACGGACACTCCCCTACACGGACACTCCCCTACAAGGACACTCTCCTACACGGACACTCCCCCACCTGGACACGCCCCTACCCGGACACTCTCCTACACGGACACTCCCCTACCCGGACCCTCCCCTACCCGGACCCTCGCCTATCCGGACCCTCCCCTACCCGGACACTCCCCTACACGGACCCTCCCCTACCTGGACACTCCCCTACCCGGACACTCTCCTACACGGACACTCTCCTACACGGACATTCCCCTACCCGGACCCTCCCCTACACGGACACTCCCCTACACGGACCCTCCCCTACACGGACACTCCCCTACCCGGACACTCTCCTACACGGACACTCCCCTACACGGACACTCCCCTACCTGGACACTCCCCTACCCGGACACTCTCCTACACGGACACTCCCCTACACGGACACTCCCCTACACGGACACTCTCCTACACGGACCCTCCCCTACCCGGACACTCCCCTACACGGACACTCCCCTTCACGGACACTCTCCTACCCGGACACTCCCCTACACGGACACTCCCCTACCCGGACACTCTCCTACCCGGACACTCCCCTACCCGGACACTCCCCTACCCGGACACTCCCCTACACGGACACTCCCCTACACGGACCCTCCCCTACACGGACACTCCCCTACCCGGACCCTCCCCTACACGGACACTCCCCTACAGGACACTCTCCTACACGGACACGCCCCTACACGGACCCTCCCCTACACGGACACTCCCCTACACGGACACTCCCCTTCCCGGACGCTCTCCTACACGGACACTCCCCTACACGGACACTCCCCTACCCGGACACTCCCCGACACGGACACTCCCCTACCCGGACACTCCCCTACACGGACACTCCCCTACCCGGACACTCCCCTACCCGGCACTCTCCTACACGGAAACTCCCCTAACTGGACACTCCCCTACCTAGACACTCCCCTACACGGACACTCTCCGACACGGACACTCCCCTACCCGGACACTCCCCTACCTGGACACTCCCCTACCCGGACACTCTCCTACACGGACACTCCCCTACCCGGACACTCCCCTACACGGTCACTCCCCTAAACGGACACTCTCCTACCTGGACACTCCCCTACACGGACACTCCCCTACCCGGACACTCCCCTACACGGACACTCCCCTACACGGACCCTCCCCTACCCGGACACTCTCCGACACGGAGACTCACCTACCTGGACACTCTTCTACCCGGACCCTCCCCTACACGGACACTCCCCGACCCGGACACTCCCCTACACGGACGCTCCCCTACACGGACGCTCCCCTACACGGACGCTCTCCTACACGGACACTCCCCTACCCGGACACTCCCCTACCCGGACACTCTCCTACACGGACACTCCCCTACCCGGACACTCCCCTACACGGACGCTCCCCTACACGGACGCTCCCCTACACGGACGCTCCCCTACACGGACGCTCCCCTACACGGACGCTCTCCTACACGGACACTCCCCTACCCGGACACTCCCCTACCCGGACACTCCCCTACACGGACACTCCCCTACCCGGACTCTCCCCTACACGGACACTCCCCTTCCCGGACACTCCCCTACCCGGACACTCCCCTACACGGACACTCCCCTACACGGACACTCCCCTTCCCGGACACTCTCCTACACGGACACTCTCCTACACGGACACTCCCCTACCCGGACACTCCCCTACACGGACACTCCCCTACACGGACACTCTCCTACACGGACACTCCCCTTCCCGGACACTCTCCTACACGGACACTCTCCTACACGGACACTCGCCTACACGGACACTCCCCTACCCGGACACTCCCCTACACGGACACTCCCCCACCTGGACACTCCCCTACCTGGACACTCCCCTAACTGGACACTCCCCCACCTGGACACTCCCCTACCTGGACACTCCCCTACCCGGACACTCCCCTACCCGGACACTCTCCTACACGGACACGCCCCTACCCGGACACTCCCCTGCCCGTACACTCCCCTACACGGACTCGCCCCTACACGGACTCTCCCCTACACGGACACTCCCCGACACGGACACTCTCCTACACGGACACTCCCCTACACGGACACTCCCCTACACGGACACTCCCCTACCTGGACACTCCCCTTCCCGGACACTCTCCTACACGGACACTCCCCTACACGGACACTCTCCTACACGGACACTCTCCTACACGGACACTCCCCTACACGGACACTCCCCTACCTGGACACTCCCCTTCCCGGACACTCTCCTACACGGACGCTCTCCTACACGGACACTCCCCGACACGGACACTCCCCTACACGGACACGCCCCTACACGGACACTCTCCTACCTGGACACTCCCCTTCCCGGACACTCTCCTACACGGACACTCTCCTACACGGACACTCCCCTACACGGACGTTCCCCTACACGGACACTCTCCTACACGGACACTCCCCTACACGGACACTCCCCTACCCGGACACTCCCCTCCCTGGACACTCCCCTTCCCGGACACTCTCCTACACGGACGCTCTCATACACGGACACTCCCCGACACGGACACTCTCCTACACGGACACTCCCCTACACGGACACTCCCCTACCCGGACACTCCCCTACACTGACACTCCCCTACCCGGACACTCCCCTACCTGGACACTCCCCTACCCGGACACTCTCCTACACGGACACTCCCCTACACGGACACTTCCCTACCCGGACACTCCCCTACACGGACACTCCCCTACACGGACACTCTCCTACACGGAAACTCCCCTACCCGGACCCTCCCCTACCCGGACCCTCCCCTATCCGGACCCTCCCCTACCCGGACACTCCCCTACACGGACCCTCCCCTACCTGGACACTCCCCTACACGGACACTCTCCTACACGGACACTCTCCTACACGGACACTCCCCTACACGGACACTTCCCTACCCGGACACTCCCCTACACGGACACTCCCCTACACGGACACTCTCCTACACGGACACTCCCCTACCCGGACCCTCCCTTACCCGGACCCTGCCCTATCCGGAACCTCCCCTACCCGGACACTCCCCTACACGGACCCTCCCCTACCTGGACACTCCCCTACACGGACACTCTCCTACACGGACACTCTCCTACACGGACATTCCCCTACCCGGACCCTCCCCGACACGGACCCTCCCCTACACGGACCCTCCCCTACACGGACACTCCCCTACCCGGACACTCTCCTACACGGACACTCCCCTACACGGACACTCCCCTACCTGGACACTCCCCTACCCGGACACTCTCCTACACAGACACTCCCCTACACGGACACTCCCCTACACGGACACTCTCCTACACGGACCCTCCCCTACCCGGACACTCCCCTACACGGACACTCCCCTACACGGACACTCTCCTACCCGGACACTCCCCTACACGGACACTCCCCTACCCGGACACTCTCCTACCCGGACACTCCCCTACCCGGACACTCCCCTACCCGGACACTCCCCTACACGGACACTCCCCTACACGGACCCTCCCCTACACGGACACTCCCCTACCCGGACCCTCCCCTACACGGACACTCCCCTACAGGACACTCTCCTACACGGACACGCCCCTACACGGACCCTCCCCTACACGGACACTCCCCTACACGGACACTCCCCTACCCGGACGCTCTCCTACACGGACACTCCCCTACACGGACACTCCCCTACCCGGACACTCCCCGACACGGACACTCCCCTACCCGGACACTCCCCTACACGGACACTCCCCTACCCGGACACTCCCCTACCCGGCACTCTCCTACACGGACACTCCCCTAACTGGACACTCCCCTACCTAGACACTCCCCTACACGGACACTCTCCGACACGGACACTCCCCTACCCGGACACTCCCCTACCTGGACACTCCCCTACCCGGACACTCTCCTACACGGACACTCCCCTACCCGGACACTCCCCTACACGGACACTCCCCTAAACGGACACTCTCCTACCTGGACACTCCCCTACACGGACACTCCCCTACCCGGACACTCCCCTACACGGACACTCCCCTACACGGACCCTCCCCTACCCGGACACTCTCCTACACGGAGACTCCCCTACCTGGACACTCTTCTACCCGGACCCTCCCCTACACGGACGCTCCCCTACACGGACGCTCTCCTACACGGACACTCCCCTACCCGGACACTCCCCTACCCGGACACTCTCCTACACGGACACTCCCCTACCCGGACACTCCCCTACACGGACACTCCCCTACACGGACGCTCCCCTACACGGACGCTCCCCTACACGGACGCTCCCCTACACGGACGCTCTCCTACACGGACACTCCCCTACCCGGACACTCCCCTACCCGGACACTCCCCTACACGGACACTCCCCTACCCGGACACTCCCCTACACGGACACTCCCCTTCCCGGACACTCCCCTACCCGGACACTCCCCTACACGGACACTCCCCTACCCGGACACTCCCCTACACGGACACTCTCCTACACGGACACTCCCCTACACGGACACTCCCCTACACGGACACTCCCCTACCCGGACACTCCCCTACCCGGACACTCCCCTACACGGACACTCCCCTACACGGACACTCTCCTACCCGGACACTCTCCTTTACGGACACTTCCCTACCCGGACACTCCCCTACACGGACACTCCCCTACACGGACACTCTCCTACCCGGACACTCTCCTACACGGACACTCCCCTACCCGGACGCTCCCCTACATGGACACTCCCCTACACGGACACTCTCCTACACGGACCCTCCCCTACCCGGACACTCCCCTACACGGACACTCCCCTACACGGACACTCTCCTACCCGGACACTCCCCTACACGGACACTCCCCTACCCGGACACTCTCCTACCCGGACACTCCCCTACCCGGACCCTCCCCTACACGGACACTCCCCTACAGGACACTCTCCTACACGGACACGCCCCTACACGGACCCTCCCCTACACGGACACTCCCCTACACGGACACTCCCCTACCCGGACGCTCTCCTACACGGACACTCCCCTACACGGACACTCCCCTACCCGGACACTCCCCGACACGGACACTCCCCTACCCGGACACTCCCCTACACGGACACTCCCCTACCCGGACACTCCCCTACCCGGCACTCTCCTACACGGACACTCCCCTAACTGGACACTCCCCTACCTAGACACTCCCCTACACGGACACTCTCCGACACGGACACTCCCCTACCCGGACACTCCCCTACCTGGACACTCTTCTACCCGGACCCTCCCCTACACGGACGCTCCCCTACACGGACGCTCTCCTACACGGACACTCCCCTACCCGGACACTCCCCTACCCGGACACTCTCCTACACGGACACTCCCCTACCCGGACACTCCCCTACACGGACACTCCCCTACACGGACGCTCCCCTACACGGACGCTCCCCTACACGGACGCTCCCCTACACGGACGCTCTCCTACACGGACACTCCCCTACCCGGACACTCCCCTACCCGGACACTCCCCTACACGGACACTCCCCTACCCGGACACTCCCCTACACGGACACTCCCCTTCCCGGACACTCCCCTACCCGGACACTCCCCTACACGGACACTCCCCTACCCGGACACTCCCCTACCCGGACACTCTCCTACACGGACACTCCCCTACACGGACACTCTCCTACACGGACACTCCCCTACACGGACACTCCCCTACACGGACACTCCCCTACCCGGACACTCCCCTACACGGACACTCTCCTACCCGGACACTCTCCTTTACGGACACTTCCCTACCCGGACACTCCCCTACACGGACACTCCCCTACACGGACACTCTCCTACCCGGACACTCTCCTACACGGACACTCCCCTACCCGGACGCTCCCCTACATGGACACTCCCCTACACGGACACTCTCCTACACGGACACTCCCCTACCCGGACACTCCCCTACCCGGACACTCCCCTACACGGACACTCTCCTACACGGACACTCCCCTACACGGACACTCTCCTACACGGACACTCCCCTACACGGACACTCCCCTACACGGACACTCCCCTACCCGGACACTCCCCTACACGGACACTCCCCTACACGGACACTCTCCTACCCGGACACTCTCCTTTACGGACACTTCCCTACCCGGACACTCCCCTACACGGACACTCCCCTACACGGACACTCTCCTACCCGGACACTCTCCTACACGGACACTCCCCTACCCGGACGCTCCCCTACACGGACACTCCCCTACACGGACACTCTCCTACCCGGACTCTCCCCTACACGGACACTCCCCTGCCCGGACACTCCCCTACACGGAGACTCCCCTACACGGACACTCTCCTACACGGACACTCTCCCTCCTGGACACTCCCCTACACGGACACTCCCCAACCCGGACACTCCCCTACACGGACACTCCCCTACCCGGACACTCTCCTACACAGACAATCCCCTACACGGACACTCCCCTACCCGGACACTCCCCTACCTGGACACTCCCCCACCTGGACACTCCCCTACATGGACACTCCCCTACACGGACACTCTCCTACAAGGACACTCCCCTACCCGGACACTATCCTACACGGACACTCCCCTACACGGACACTCCCCTACCCGGACACTCCCCTACACGGACACTCCCCTACACGGACACTCCCCTACCCGGACACTCCCCTACACGGTCACGCCCCTACCCGGACACTCCCCTACACGGACACTCCCCTACCCGGACACTCTCCTACACGGACACTCTCCTACACGGACACTCCCCTACCCGGACACTCTCCTACACGGACACTCTCCTACACGGACACTCCCCTACCCGGACACTCCCCTACCCGGACACTCTCCTACACGGACACTCCCCTACCCGGACACTCTCCTACCCGGACACTCCCTTACCCGGACACTCCCCTACCCGGACACTCTCCTACACGGACACTCCGCTACACGGACACTCCCCTACCCGGACACTCTCCTACACGGACACTCCCCTACAAGGACACTCTCCTACACGGACACTCCCCTACCCGGACACTCCCCTACAAGGACACTCTCCTACACGGACACTCCCCTACCCGGACACTCCCCTACCTGGACACTCCCCTACCCGGACACTCTCCTACACGGACACTCCCCTACACGGACACTTCCCTACCCGGACACTCCCCTACACGGACACTCCCCTACACGGACACTCTCCTACACGGACACTCCCCTACCCGGACCCTCCCCTACCCGGACCCTCCCCTATCCGGACCCTCCCCTACCCGGACACTCCCCTACACGGACCATCCCCTACCTGGACACTCCCCTACACGGACACTCTCCTACACGGACACTCTCCTACACGGACATTCCCCTACCCGGACCCTCCCCTACACGGACCCTCCCCTACACGGACCCTCCCCTACACGGACACTCCCCTACCCGGACACTCTCCTACACGGACACTCCCCTACACGGACACTCCCCTACCTGGACACTCCCCTACCCGGACACTCTCCTACACGGACACTCCCCTACACGGACACTCCCCTACACGGACACTCTCCTACACGGACCCTCCCCTACCCGGACACTCCCCTACACGGACACTCCCCTACACGGACACTCTCCTACCCGGACACTCCCCTACACGGACACTCCCCTACCCGGACACTCTCCTACCCGGACACTCCCCTACCCGGACACTCCCCTACCCGGACACTCCCCTACACGGACACTCCCCTACACGGACCCTCCCCTACACGGACACTCCCCTACCCGGACCCTCCCCTACACGGACACTCCCCTACAGGACACTCTCCTACACGGACACGCCCCTACACGGACCCTCCCCTACACGGACACTCCCCTACACGGACACTCCCCTACACGGACACTCCCCTACCCGGACACTCCCCGACACGGACACTCCCCTACCCGGACACTCCCCTACACGGACACTCCCCTACCCGGACACTCCCCTACCCGGCACTCTCCTACACGGACACTCCCCTAACTGGACACTCCCCTACCTAGACACTCCCCTACACGGACACTCTCCGACACGGACACTCCCCTACCCGGACACTCCCCTACCTGGACACTCCCCTACCCGGACACTCTCCTACACGGACACTCCCCTACCCGGACACTCCCCTACACGGAAACTCCCCTAAACGGACACTCTCCTACCTGGACACTCCCCTACACGGACACTCCCCTACCCGGACACTCCCCTACACGGACACTCTCCTACACGGACACTCCCCTACACGGACACTCCCCTACCCGGACACTCCCCTCCCTGGACACTCCCCTTCCCGGACACTCTCCTACACGGACGCTCTCATACACGGACACTCCCCGACACGGACACTCTCCTACACGGACACTCCCCTACACGGACACTCCCCTACCCGGACACTCCCCTACACGGACACTCCCCTACCCGGACACTCCCCTACACGGACAATCCCCTACCCGGACACTCCCCTACCTGGACACTCCCCTACCTGGACACTCCCACACCTGGACACTCCCCTACCTGGACACTCCCCCACCTGGACACTCCCCTACCTGGACACTCTCCTACCTGGACACTCCCCTACCTGGACACTCCCCTACCCGGACACTCCCCTACCTGGACACTCCCCTACCCGGACACTGCCCTACCGGGACACTCCCCTACCCGGACACTCCCCTACACGGACACTCTCCTACCCGGACACTCCCCTACCCGGACACTCCCCTACACGGACACTCTCCTACACGGACACTCTCCTACACGGACACTCCCCTACACGGACACTCTCCTACACGGACACTCCCCTACACGGACACTCCCCTGCCCGGACACTCCCCTTCCCGGACACTCTCCTACACGGACACTCTCCGACACGGACACTCTCCGACACGGACACTCTCCTACACGGACACTCCCCTTCCCGGACACTCTCCTACACGGACACTCTCCTACACGGACACTCCCCTACACGGACACTCTCCTACACGGACACTCTCCTACACGGACACTCTCCGACACGGACACTCTCCTACACGGACACTCTCCTACACGGACACTCTCCCACACGGACACTCTCCTAACCGGACACTCTCCTACACGGACACTCCCCTACCCGGACACTCCCCTACCCGGACACTCCCCTACCCGGACGCTCCCCTACACGGACGCTCTCCTACACGGACGCTCTCCTACACGGACGCTCCCCTACACGGACGTTCTCCTACACGGACGCTCCCCTACCCGGACGCTCCCCTACCCGGACGCTCCCCTACACGGACGCGCCCCTACACGGACGCTCTCCTACACGGACACTCTCCTACACGGACACTCTCCTACCCGGACACTCTCCTACCCGGACACTCCCCTACCCGGACACTCCCCTACCAGGACACTCCCCTACCCGGACACTCCCCTACCCGGACACTCCCCTACCCGGACACTCTCCTACCCGGACACTCCCCTACACGGACACTCTCCTACACGGACACTCCCCTACACGGACTCTCCCCTACACGGACACTCCCCGACACGGACACTCCCCTACACGGACACTCTCCTACCCGGACACTCTCCTACCCGGACACTCCCCTACACGGACACTCTCCTACACGGACACTCCCCTACACGGACTCTCCCCTACACGGACGCTCTCCTACACGGACGCTCTCCTACACGGACGCTCCCCTACCCGGACGCTCCCCTACCCGGACGCTCCCCTACACGGACGCTCCCCTACACGGACGCTCTCCTACACGGACACTCCCCTACCCGGACACTCTCCTACACGGAAGCTCCCCTACACGGACGCTCTCCTACACGAACACTCTCCTACACGGACACTCTCCTACACGGACACTCTCCTACCCGGACACTCCCCTACCCGGACACTCCCCTACCAGGACACTCCCCTACCCGGAAACTCCCCTACCCGGACACTCCCCTACCCGGACACTCTCCTACCCGGACACTCCCCTACACGGACACTCTCCTACACGGACACTCCCCTACACGGACTCTCCCCTACACGGACACTCCCCGACACGGACACTCCCCTACACGGACACTCTCGTACCCGGACACTCCCCTACCCGGACACTCCCCTACCCGGACACTCCCCTACCCGGACACTCCCCTACCCGGACACTCCCCTACTCGGACACTCTCCTACCCGGACACTCCCCTACACGGACACTCTCCTACACGGACACTCCCATACACGGACACTCTCCTACACGGACACTCCCCTACACGGACGTTCCCCTACACGGACACTCTCCTACACGGACACTCTCCTACACGGACACTCCCCTACACGGACACTCCCCTACCCGGACACTCCCCTCCCTGGACACTTCCCTTCCCGGACACTCTCCGACACGGACGCTCTCCTACACGGACACTCCCCGACACGGACACTCTCCTACACGGACACTCCCCTACACGGACACTCCCCTACCCGGACTCTCCCCTACACGGACACTCCCCTACCCGGACACTCTCCTACCCGGACACTCCCCTACACGGACACTCCCCTACACGGACACTCCCCTACCTGGACACTCCCCTACCCGGACACTCCCCTACCCGGACACTCCCCTACCTGGACACTCCCCCACCTGGACACTCCCCTACCTGGACACTCCCCCACCTGGACACTCCCCTACCTGGACACTCTCCTACCTGGACACTCCCCTACCTGGACACTCCCCTACCCGGACACTCTCCTACACGGACACTCCCCTACACGGACACTCCCCTACCCGGACACTCCCCTACCCGGACACTCCCCTACACGGACACTCCCCTACACGGACACTCTCCTACACGGACACTCCCCTACCTGGACACTCCCCTACCCGGACACGCCCCTACACGGACACTCTCCTACACGGACACTCTCCTACCCGGACACTCTCCTACCCGGACACTCCCCTACACGGACACTCCCCTACCTGGACACTCCCCTACCTGGACACTGCCCTACCTGGACACTCCCCTACCCGGACACTCCCCTACACGGACACTCTCCTACCCGGACACTCCCCTACCCGGACACTCCCCTACCTGGACACTCCCCTACCCGGACACTCTCCTACACGGACACTCTCCTACACGGACACTCTCCTACACGGACACTCCCCTACCCGGACACTCCCCTTCCCGGACACTCTCCTACACGGACACTCTCCTACACGGATACTCTCCGCCACGGACACTCTCCTACACGGACACTCCCCTACACGGACACTCTCCTACACGGACACTCCCCTACACGGACACTCCCCTACCAGGAAGCTCCCCGACACGGACGCTCTCCTACACGGACGCTCTCCTACACGGACGCTCCCCTACACGGACGCTCTCCTACACGGACGCTCTCCTACACGGACGCTGCCCTACCCGGACACTCCCCTACCCGAACGCTCCCCTACACGGACGCTCCCCTACACGGACGCTCTCCTACACGGACACTCCCCTACCCGGACGCTCCCCTACACGGACACTCCCCTACACGGACACACCCCTACCCGGACACTCTCCTACACGGATGCTCCCCTACACGGACGCTCTCCTACACGGACACTCCCCTACCCGGACGCTCCCCTACCCGGACGCTCCCCTACCCGGACGCTCCCCTACACGGACACTCTCCTACACGGACACTCCCCTACACGGACTCTCCCCTACACGGACACTCTCCTACCCGGACACTCCCCTACACGGACACTCCCCTACCCGGACCCTCCCCTACCCGGACACTCCCCTACCCGGACACTCCCCTACCCGGACACTCCCCTACCCGGACACTCTCCTACCCGGACACGCCCCTACCCGGACACTCCCCTACACGGACACTCCCCTACACGGACACTCCCCTACCTGGACACTCCCCTACACGGACACTCCCCTACCCGAACACTCCCCTACCCGGACACTCCCCTACCCGGACACTCCCCTACACGGACACACCCGTACACGGACACTCTCCTACCTGGACACTCCCCTACCTGGACACGCACCTACCCGGACACTCCCCTACACGGACACTCTCCTACACGGACACTCCCCTACACGGACACTCCCCTACCCGGACACTCCCCTACCCGGACACTCCCCTACCCGGACACGCCCCTACCCGGACACTCTCCTACACGGACACTCTCCTACACGGACACTCCCCTACACGGACACTCTCCTACACGGACACTCCCCTACACGGACACTCTCCTACCCGGACACTCCCCTACACGGACACTCTCCTACACGGACACTCTCCTACACGGACACTCTCCTACACGGACACTCCCCTCCACGGACACTCTCCTACACGGACACTCCCCTACCCGGACACTCCCCTACACGGACACTCTCCTACCCGGACACTCCCCTACACGGACACTCTCCTACACGGACACTCTCCTACACGGACACTCTCCTACACGGACACTCCCCTCCACGGACACTCTCCTACACGGACACTCCCCTACCCGGACACTCTCCTACACGGACACTCCCCTACACGGACACTCCCCTACACGGACACTCCCCTACACGGACACTCCCCTACCCGGACACGCTCCGACCCGGACACTCTCCTACACGGACACTCTCCTACACGGACACTCCCCTACACGGACACTCTCCTACACGGACACTCCCCTACACGGACACTCTCCTACCCGGACACTCCCCTACACGGACACTCCCCTACACGGACACACTCCTACACGGACACTCTCCTACACGGACACTCCCCTCCACGGACACTCTCCTACACGGACACTCCCCTACCCGGACACTCCCCTACACGGACACTCTCCTACCCGGACACTCCCCTACACGGACACTCTCCTACACGGACACTCTCCTACACGGACACTCTCCTACACGGACACTCCCCTCCACGGACACTCTCCTACACGGACACTCCCCTACCCGGACACTCTCCTACACGGACACTCCCCTACACGGACACTCCCCTACACGGACACTCCCCTACACGGACACTCTCCTACACGGACACTCCCCTACCCGGACACTCCCCTACACGGACACTCCCCTACACGGACACTCCCCTACCCGGACACGCCCCTACCCGGACACGCCCCTACCCGGACACTCTCCTACACGGACACTCTCCTACACGGACACTCTCCTACACGGACACTCCCCTACACGGACACTCTCCTACACGGACACTCTCCTACCCGGACACTCTCCTACCCGGACACTCCCCTACACGGACACTCCCCTACACGGACACTCTCCTACACGGACACTCTCCTACACGGACACTCCCCTACACGGACGCTCCCCTACACGGACGCTCCCCTACACGGACACTCCCCTACCTGGACGCTCCCCTAAACGGACACTCTCCTACACGGACGCTCCCCTACACGGACACTCCCCTACCCGGACACTCCCCTACCCGGACACTCCCCTACACGGACACTCCCCTACACGGACACTCTCCTTCACGGACACTCCCCTACCCGGACACGCCCCTACCCGGACACTCCCCTACACGGACACTCTCCTACCCGGACGCTCCCCTACCCGGACGCTCCCCTACACGGACGCTCTCCTACACGGACGCTCTCCTACACAGACACTCCCCTACCCGGACACTCCCCTACACGGACACTCCCCTACACGGACGCTCCCCTAAACGGACACTCCCCTACACGGACCCTCTCCTACACAGACACTCCCCTACCCGGACACTCCCCTACCCGGACACTCCCCTACACGGACACGCCCCTACACGGACACTCTCCTACACGGACGCTCCCCTACACGGACGCTCCTCTTCCCGGACACTCCCCTGCCCGGACACTCCCCTACACGGACACTCCCCTACACGGACACTCTCCTACACGGACACTCCCCGACACGGACACTCCCCTACACGGACACTCCCCTACACGGACACTCTCCTACCCGGACACTCCCCTACCCAGACGCTCCCCTACACGGACGCTCTCCTACACAGACACTCCCCTACCCGGACACTCCCCTACCCGGACACTCCCCTACACGGACACTCCCCTACACGGACACTCTCCTACACGGACACTCCCCTACACGGACACTCTCCTACACGGACACTCCCCTACCCGGACACTCCCCTACCCGGACATTCCCCTACACGGACACTCCCCTACCCGGACACTCCCCTACACGGACACTCTCCTGCACGGACACTCCCCTACACGGACACTCCCCTACCCGGACACTCCCCTACACGGACGCTCTCCTACACGGACACTCCCCTACACGGACACTCCCCTACCCGGACACTCCCCTACACGGACACTCTCCTGCACGGACACTCCCCTACACGGACACTCTCCTACACGGACAATCTCCTACACGGACACTCCCCTACCCGGACACTCCCCTACCCGGACACTCCCCTACCCGGACACTCCCCTACACGGACACTCCCCTACCCGGACACTCCCCTACACGGACACTCCCCTACCCGGACACTCCCCTACACGGACACTCTCCGACACGGACACTCCCCTACACGGACACTCCCCTACCCGGACACTCCCCTACACGGACACTCCCCTACCCGGACACTCCCCTACACGGACACTCTCCTACACGGACACGCCCCTACACGGACACTCCCCTACACGGACACTCCCCTAGCCGGACACTCTCCTACACGGACACTCCCCTACACGGACACGCCCCTACACGGACACTCCCCTACACGGACACTCCCCTACCTGGACACTCACCGACACGGACACTCTCCTACACGGACACTCCCCTACACGGACACTCCCCTACCTGGACACTCCCCTACCCGGACACTCCCCTACACGGACACTCTCCTACACGGACACGCTCCTACCCGGACACTCCCCTACACGGACACTCCCCTACCTGGAGACTCCCCTACCCGGACACTGCCCTACCGGGACACTCCCCTACCCGGACACTCCCCTACACGGACACTCTCCTAGCCGGACACTCCCCTACCCGGACACTCCCCTACCCGGACACTCCCCTACACGGACACTCTCCTACACGGACACTCTCCTACACGGACACTCCCCTACACGGACACTCTCCTACACGGACACTCCCCTACACGGACACTCCCCTACCCGGACACTCCCCTTCCCGGACACTCTCCTACACGGACACTCTCCTACACGGACACTCTCCGACACGGACACTCTCCTACACGGACACTCCCCTTCCCGGACACTCTCCTACACGGACACTCTCCTACACGGACACTCCCCTTCCCGGACACTCTCCTACACGGACACTCCCCTACACGGACACTCTCCTACCCGGACACTCCCCTACACGGACACTCTCCTACACGGACACTCTCCTACACGGACACTCTCCTACACGGACACTCCCCTCCACGGACACTCTCCTACACGGACACTCCCCTACCCGGACACTCCCCTACACGGACACTCTCCTACCCGGACACTCCCCTACACGGACACTCTCCTACACGGACACTCTCCTACACGGACACTCCCCTCCACGGACACTCTCCTACACGGACACTCCCCTACCCGGACACTCTCCTACACGGACACTCCCCTACACGGACACTCCCCTACACGGACACTCCCCTACCCGGACACGCCCCTACCCGGACACTCTCCTACACGGACACTCTCCTACACGGACACTCCCCTACACGGACACTCTCCTACACGGACACTCCCCTATACGGACACTCTCCTACCCGGACACTCCCCTACACGGACACTCCCCTACACGGACACTCTCCTACACGGACACTCTCCTACACGGACACTCCCCTACCCGGACACTCCCCTACACGGACACTCTCCTACCCGGACACTCCCCTACACGGACACTCTCCTACACGGACACTCTCCTACACGGACACTCTCCTACACGGACACTCTCCTACACGGACACTCCCCTACCCGGACACTCTCCTACACGGACACTCCCCTACACGGACACTCCCCTACACGGACACTCTCCTACACGGACACTCCCCTACCCGGACACTCCCCTACACGGACACTCCCCTACACGGACACTCCCCTACACGGACACTCCCCTACCCGGACGCGCCCCTACCCGGACACGCCCCTACCCGGACACTCTCCTACACGGA
The DNA here is from genome assembly GCF_047496795.1 of Chiloscyllium punctatum. Classification (NCBI taxonomy): domain Eukaryota; kingdom Metazoa; phylum Chordata; class Chondrichthyes; order Orectolobiformes; family Hemiscylliidae; genus Chiloscyllium; species Chiloscyllium punctatum. Next base: position 71,225,869 of record NC_092750.1, read on the forward strand.
CACTCTCCTACACAGACGCTCTCCTACACGGACACTCCCCTACCCGGACGCTCCCCTACCCGGACGCTCCCCTACCCGGACGCTCCCCTACACGGACACTCTCCTACACGGACACTCCCCTACACGGACTCTCCCCTACACGGACACTCTCCTACCCGGACACTCCCCTACACGGACACTCCCCTACCCGGACCCTCCCCTACCCGGACACTCCCCTACCCGGACACTCCCCTACCCGGACACTCCCCTACCCGGACACTCTCCTACCCGGACACGCCCCTACCCGGACACTCCCCTACACGGACACTCCCCTACACGGACACTCCCCTACCTGGACACTCCCCTACACGGACACTCCCCTACCCGAACACTCCCCTACCCGGACACTCCCCTACCCGGACACTCCCCTACACGGACACACCCGTACACGGACACTCTCCTACCTGGACACTCCCCTACCTGGACACGCACCTACCCGGACACTCCCCTACACGGACACTCTCCTACACGGACACTCCCCTACACGGACACTCCCCTACCCGGACACTCCCCTACACGGACACTCTCCTACCCGGACACGCCCCTACCCGGACACTCTCCTACACGGACACTCTCCTACACGGACACTCCCCTACACGGACACTCTCCTACACGGACACTCCCCTACACGGACACTCTCCTACCCGGACACTCCCCTACACGGACACTCTCCTACACGGACACTCTCCTACACGGACACTCTCCTACACGGACACTCCCCTCCACGGACACTCTCCTACACGGACACTCCCCTACCCGGACACTCCCCTACACGGACACTCTCCTACCCGGACACTCCCCTACACGGACACTCTCCTACACGGACACTCTCCTACACGGACACTCTCCTACACGGACACTCCCCTCCACGGACACTCTCCTACACGGACACTCCCCTACCCGGACACTCTCCTACACGGACACTCCCCTACACGGACACTCCCCTACACGGACACTCCCCTACCCGGACACGCCCCGACCCGGACACTCTCCTACACGGACACTCTCCTACACGGACACTCCCCTACACGGACACTCTCCTACACGGACACTCCCCTACACGGACACTCTCCTACCCGGACACTCCCCTACACGGACACTCCCCTACACGGACACTCTCCTACACGGACACTCTCCTACACGGACACTCCCCTCCACGGACACTCTCCTACACGGACACTCCCCTACCCGGACACTCCCCTACACGGACACTCTCCTACCCGGACACTCCCCTACACGGACACTCTCCTACACGGACACTCTCCTACACGGACACTCTCCTACACGGACACTCCCCTCCACGGACACTCTCCTACACGGACACTCCCCTACCCGGACACTCTCCTACACGGACACTCCCCTACACGGACACTCCCCTACACGGACACTCCCCTACACGGACACTCTCCTACACGGACACTCCCCTACCCGGACACTCCCCTACACGGACACTCCCCTACACGGACACTCCCCTACCCGGACACGCCCCTACCCGGACACGCCCCTACCCGGACACTCTCCTACACGGACACTCTCCTACACGGACACTCTCCTACACGGACACTCCCCTACACGGACACTCTCCTACACGGACACTCTCCTACCCGGACACTCTCCTACCCGGACACTCCCCTACACGGACACTCCCCTACACGGACACTCTCCTACACGGACACTCTCCTACACGGACACTCCCCTACACGGACGCTCCCCTACACGGACGCTCCCCTACACGGACACTCCCCTACCTGGACGCTCCCCTAAACGGACACTCTCCTACACGGACGCTCCCCTACACGGACACTCCCCTACCCGGACACTCCCCTACCCGGACACTCCCCTACACGGACACTCCCCTACACGGACACTCTCCTACACGGACACTCCCCTACACGGACACTCTCCTACACGGACGCTCCCCTACACGGACACTCCCCTACCCGGACACTCCCCTACCCGGACACTCCCCTACACGGACACTCCCCTACACGGACACTCTCCTACACGGACACTCCCCTACCCGGACACGCCCCTACCCGGACACTCCCCTACACGGACACTCTCCTACCCGGACGCTCCCCTACCCGGACGCTCCCCTACACGGACGCTCTCCTACACGGACGCTCTCCTACACAGACACTCCCCTACCCGGACACTCCCCTACACGGACACTCCCCTACACGGACGCTCCCCTAAACGGACACTCCCCTACACGGACGCTCTCCTACACAGACACTCCCCTACCCGGACACTCCCCTACCCGGACACTCCCCTACACGGACACGCCCCTACACGGACACTCTCCTACACGGACGCTCCCCTACACGGACGCTCCTCTTCCCGGACACTCCCCTGCCCGGACACTCCCCTACACGGACACTCCCCTACACGGACACTCTCCTACACGGACACTCCCCGACACGGACACTCCCCTACACGGACACTCCCCTACACGGACACTCTCCTACCCGGACACTCCCCTACCCAGACGCTCCCCTACACGGACGCTCTCCTACACAGACACTCCCCTACCCGGACACTCCCCTACCCGGACACTCCCCTACACGGACACTCCCCTACACGGACACTCTCCTACACGGACACTCCCCTACACGGACACTCTCCTACACGGACACTCCCCTACCCGGACACTCCCCTACCCGGACATTCCCCTACACGGACACTCCCCTACCCGGACACTCCCCTACACGGACACTCTCCTGCACGGACACTCCCCTACACGGACACTCCCCTACCCGGACACTCCCCTACACGGACGCTCTCCTACACGGACACTCCCCTACACGGACACTCCCCTACCCGGACACTCCCCTACACGGACACTCTCCTGCACGGACACTCCCCTACACGGACACTCTCCTACACGGACAATCTCCTACACGGACACTCCCCTACCCGGACACTCCCCTACCCGGACACTCCCCTACCCGGACACTCCCCTACACGGACACTCCCCTACCCGGACACTCCCCTACACGGACACTCCCCTACCCGGACACTCCCCTACACGGACACTCTCCGACACGGACACTCCCCTACACGGACACTCCCCTACCCGGACACTCCCCTACACGGACACTCCCCTACCCGGACACTCCCCTACACGGACACTCTCCTACACGGACACGCCCCTACACGGACACTCCCCTACACGGACACTCCCCTAGCCGGACACTCTCCTACACGGACACTCCCCTACACGGACACGCCCCTACACGGACACTCCCCTACACGGACACTCCCCTACCTGGACACTCACCGACACGGACACTCTCCTACACGGACACTCCCCTACACGGACACTCCCCTACCTGGACACTCCCCTACCCGGACACTCCCCTACACGGACACTCTCCTACACGGACACGCTCCTACCCGGACACTCCCCTACACGGACACTCCCCTACCTGGAGACTCCCCTACCCGGACACTGCCCTACCGGGACACTCCCCTACCCGGACACTCCCCTACACGGACACTCTCCTAGCCGGACACTCCCCTACCCGGACACTCCCCTACCCGGACACTCCCCTACACGGACACTCTCCTACACGGACACTCTCCTACACGGACACTCCCCTACACGGACACTCTCCTACACGGACACTCCCCTACACGGACACTCCCCTACCCGGACACTCCCCTTCCCGGACACTCTCCTACACGGACACTCTCCTACACGGACACTCTCCGACACGGACACTCTCCTACACGGACACTCCCCTTCCCGGACACTCTCCTACACGGACACTCTCCTACACGGACACTCCCCTTCCCGGACACTCTCCTACACGGACACTCCCCTACACGGACACTCTCCTACCCGGACACTCCCCTACACGGACACTCTCCTACACGGACACTCTCCTACACGGACACTCTCCTACACGGACACTCCCCTCCACGGACACTCTCCTACACGGACACTCCCCTACCCGGACACTCCCCTACACGGACACTCTCCTACCCGGACACTCCCCTACACGGACACTCTCCTACACGGACACTCTCCTACACGGACACTCCCCTCCACGGACACTCTCCTACACGGACACTCCCCTACCCGGACACTCTCCTACACGGACACTCCCCTACACGGACACTCCCCTACACGGACACTCCCCTACCCGGACACGCCCCTACCCGGACACTCTCCTACACGGACACTCTCCTACACGGACACTCCCCTACACGGACACTCTCCTACACGGACACTCCCCTACACGGACACTCTCCTACCCGGACACTCCCCTACACGGACACTCCCCTACACGGACACTCTCCTACACGGACACTCTCCTACACGGACACTCCCCTACCCGGACACTCCCCTACACGGACACTCTCCTACCCGGACACTCCCCTACACGGACACTCTCCTACACGGACACTCTCCTACACGGACACTCTCCTACACGGACACTCTCCTACACGGACACTCCCCTACCCGGACACTCTCCTACACGGACACTCCCCTACACGGACACTCCCCTACACGGACACTCTCCTACACGGACACTCCCCTACCCGGACACTCCCCTACACGGACACTCCCCTACACGGACACTCCCCTACACGGACACTCCCCTACCCGGACGCGCCCCTACCCGGACACGCCCCTACCCGGACACTCTCCTACACGGACACTCTCCTACACAGACGCTCTCCTACACGGACACTCCCCTACCCGGACGCTCCCCTACCCGGACGCTCCCCTACCCGGACGCTCCCCTACACGGACACTCTCCTACACGGACACTCCCCTACACGGACTCTCCCCTACACGGACACTCTCCTACCCGGACACTCCCCTACACGGACACTCCCCTACCCGGACCCTCCCCTACCCGGACACTCCCCTACCCGGACACTCCCCTACCCGGACACTCCCCTACCCGGACACTCTCCTACCCGGACACGCCCCTACCCGGACACTCCCCTACACGGACACTCCCCTACACGGACACTCCCCTACCTGGACACTCCCCTACACGGACACTCCCCTACCCGAACACTCCCCTACCCGGACACTCCCCTACCCGGACACTCCCCTACACGGACACACCCGTACACGGACACTCTCCTACCTGGACACTCCCCTACCTGGACACGCACCTACCCGGACACTCCCCTACACGGACACTCTCCTACACGGACACTCCCCTACACGGACACTCCCCTACCCGGACACTCCCCTACCCGGACACTCCCCTACCCGGACACGCCCCTACCCGGACACTCTCCTACACGGACACTCTCCTACACGGACACTCCCCTACACGGACACTCTCCTACACGGACACTCCCCTACACGGACACTCTCCTACCCGGACACTCCCCTACACGGACACTCTCCTACACGGACACTCTCCTACACGGACACTCTCCTACACGGACACTCCCCTCCACGGACACTCTCCTACACGGACACTCCCCTACCCGGACACTCCCCTACACGGACACTCTCCTACCCGGACACTCCCCTACACGGACACTCTCCTACACGGACACTCTCCTACACGGACACTCTCCTACACGGACACTCCCCTCCACGGACACTCTCCTACACGGACACTCCCCTACCCGGACACTCTCCTACACGGACACTCCCCTACACGGACACTCCCCTACACGGACACTCCCCTACCCGGACACGCCCCGACCCGGACACTCTCCTACACGGACACTCTCCTACACGGACACTCCCCTACACGGACACTCTCCTACACGGACACTCCCCTACACGGACACTCTCCTACCCGGACACTCCCCTACACGGACACTCCCCTACACGGACACTCTCCTACACGGACACTCTCCTACACGGACACTCCCCTCCACGGACACTCTCCTACACGGACACTCCCCTACCCGGACACTCCCCTACACGGACACTCTCCTACCCGGACACTCCCCTACACGGACACTCTCCTACACGGACACTCTCCTACACGGACACTCTCCTACACGGACACTCCCCTCCACGGACACTCTCCTACACGGACACTCCCCTACCCGGACACTCTCCTACACGGACACTCCCCTACACGGACACTCCCCTACACGGACACTCCCCTACACGGACACTCTCCTACACGGACACTCCCCTACCCGGACACTCCCCTACACGGACACTCCCCTACACGGACACTCCCCTACCCGGACACGCCCCTACCCGGACACGCCCCTACCCGGACACTCTCCTACACGGACACTCTCCTACACGGACACTCTCCTACACGGACACTCCCCTACACGGACACTCTCCTACACGGACACTCTCCTACCCGGACACTCTCCTACCCGGACACTCCCCTACACGGACACTCCCCTACACGGACACTCTCCTACACGGACACTCTCCTACACGGACACTCCCCTACACGGACGCTCCCCTACACGGACGCTCCCCTACACGGACACTCCCCTACCTGGACGCTCCCCTAAACGGACACTCTCCTACACGGACGCTCCCCTACACGGACACTCCCCTACCCGGACACTCCCCTACCCGGACACTCCCCTACACGGACACTCCCCTACACGGACACTCTCCTACACGGACACTCCCCTACCCGGACACGCCCCTACCCGGACACTCCCCTACACAGACACTCTCCTACCCGGACGCTCCCCTACCCGGACGCTCCCCTACACGGACGCTCTCCTACACGGACGCTCTCCTACACAGACACTCCCCTACCCGGACACTCCCCTACACGGACACTCCCCTACACGGACGCTCCCCTAAACGGACACTCCCCTACACGGACGCTCTCCTACACAGACACTCCCCTACCCGGACACTCCCCTACCCGGACACTCCCCTACACGGACACGCCCCTACACGGACACTCTCCTACACGGACGCTCCCCTACACGGACGCTCCTCTTCCCGGACACTCCCCTGCCCGGACACTCCCCTACACGGACACTCCCCTACACGGACACTCTCCTACACGGACACTCCCCGACACGGACACTCCCCTACACGGACACTCCCCTACACGGACACTCTCCTACCCGGACACTCCCCTACCCAGACGCTCCCCTACACGGACGCTCTCCTACACAGACACTCCCCTACCCGGACACTCCCCTACCCGGACACTCCCCTACACGGACACTCCCCTACACGGACACTCTCCTACACGGACACTCCCCTACACGGACACTCTCCTACACGGACACTCCCCTACCCGGACACTCCCCTACCCGGACATTCCCCTACACGGACACTCCCCTACCCGGACACTCCCCTACACGGACACTCTCCTGCACGGACACTCCCCTACACGGACACTCTCCTACCCGGACACTCCCCTACACGGACGCTCTCCTACACGGACACTCCCCTACACGGACACTCCCCTACCCGGACACTCCCCTACACGGACACTCTCCTGCACGGACACTCCCCTACACGGACACTCTCCTACACGGACAATCTCCTACACGGACACTCCCCTACCCGGACACTCCCCTACCCGGACACTCCCCTACCCGGACACTCCCCTACACGGACACTCCCCTACCCGGACACTTCCCTACACGGACACTCCCCTACCCGGACACTCCCCTACACGGACACTCTCCTACACGGACACTCCCCTACACGGACACTCCCCTACCCGGACACTCCCCTACCCGGACACTCCCCTACACGGACACTCTCCTACACGGACACGCCCCTACACGGACACTCCCCTACACGGACACTCCCCTAGCCGGACACTCTCCTACACGGACACTCCCCTACACGGACACGCCCCTACACGGACACTCCCCTACACGGACACTCCCCTACCCAGACACTCTCCTACACGGACACTCTCCTACACGGACACTCCCCTACACGGACACTCCCCTACACGGACACTCCCCTACCCGGACACTCCCCTACACGGACACTCTCCTACACGGACACGCTCCTACCCGGACACTCCCCTACACGGACACTCCCCTACCTGGACACTCCCCTACCCGGACACTGCCCTACCGGGACACTCCCCTACCCGGACACTCCCCTACACGGACACTCTCCTACCCGGACACTCCCCTACCCGGACACTCCCCTACCCGGACACTCCCCTACACGGACACTCTCCTACACGGACACTCTCCTACACGGACACTCCCCTACACGGACACTCTCCTACACGGACACTCCCCTACACGGACACTCCCCTACCCGGACACTCCCCTTCCCGGACACTCTCCTACACGGACACTCTCCTACACGGACACTCTCCGACACGGACACTCTCCTACACGGACACTCCCCTTCCCGGACACTCTCCTACACGGACACTCTCCTACACGGACACTCCCCTTCCCGGACACTCTCCTACACGGACACTCCCCTACACGGACACTCTCCTACCCGGACACTCCCCTACACGGACACTCTCCTACACGGACACTCTCCTACACGGACACTCTCCTACACGGACACTCCCCTCCACGGACACTCTCCTACACGGACACTCCCCTACCCGGACACTCCCCTACACGGACACTCTCCTACCCGGACACTCCCCTACACGGACACTCTACTACACGGACACTCTCCTACACGGACACTCCCCTCCACGGACACTCTCCTACACGGACACTCCCCTACCCGGACACTCTCCTACACGGACACTCCCCTGCACGGACACTCCCCTACACGGACACTCCCCTACACGGACACTCCCCTACCCGGACACGCCCCTACCCGGACACTCTCCTACACGGACACTCTCCTACACGGACACTCCACTACACGGACACTCTCCTACACGGACACGCCCCTACACGGACACTCCCCTACACGGACACTCCCCTAGCCGGACACTCTCCTACACGGACACTCCCCTACACGGACACGCCCCTACACGGACACTCCCCTACACGGACACTCCCCTACCCAGACACTCTCCTACACGGACACTCTCCTACACGGACACTCCCCTACACGGACACTCCCCTACACGGACACTCCCCTACCCGGACACTCCCCTACACGGACACTCTCCTACACGGACACGCTCCTACCCGGACACTCCCCTACACGGACACTCCCCTACCTGGACACTCCCCTACCCGGACACTGCCCTACCGGGACACTCCCCTACCCGGACACTCCCCTACACGGACACTCTCCTACCCGGACACTCCCCTACCCGGACACTCCCCTACCCGGACACTCCCCTACACGGACACTCTCCTACACGGACACTCTCCTACACGGACACTCCCCTACACGGACACTCTCCTACACGGACACTCCCCTACACGGACACTCCCCTACCCGGACACTCCCCTTCCCGGACACTCTCCTACACGGACACTCTCCTACACGGACACTCTCCGACACGGACACTCTCCTACACGGACACTCCCCTTCCCGGACACTCTCCTACACGGACACTCTCCTACACGGACACTCCCCTTCCCGGACACTCTCCTACACGGACACTCCCCTACACGGACACTCTCCTACCCGGACACTCCCCTACACGGACACTCTCCTACACGGACACTCTCCTACACGGACACTCTCCTACACGGACACTCCCCTCCACGGACACTCTCCTACACGGACACTCCCCTACCCGGACACTCCCCTACACGGACACTCTCCTACCCGGACACTCCCCTACACGGACACTCTACTACACGGACACTCTCCTACACGGACACTCCCCTCCACGGACACTCTCCTACACGGACACTCCCCTACCCGGACACTCTCCTACACGGACACTCCCCTGCACGGACACTCCCCTACACGGACACTCCCCTACACGGACACTCCCCTACCCGGACACGCCCCTACCCGGACACTCTCCTACACGGACACTCTCCTACACGGACACTCCACTACACGGACACTCTCCTACACGGACACTCCCCTACACGGACACTCTCCTACCCGGACACTCCCCTACACGGACACTCCCCTACACGGACACTCTCCTACACGGACACTCTCCTACACGGACACTCCCCTCCACGGACACTCTCCTACACGGACACTCCCCTACCCGGACACTCCCCTACACGGACACTCTCCTACACGGACACTCTCCTACACGGACACTCTCCTACACGGACACTCCCCTACACGGACACTCCCCTACACGGACACTCTCCTACACGGACACTCCCCTACCCGGACACTCCCCTACACGGACACTCCCCTACACGGACACTCCCCTACACGGACACTCCCCTACCCGGACACGCCCCTACCCGGACACGCCCCTACCCGGACACTCTCCTACACGGACAATCTCCTACACGGACACTCTCCTACACGGACACTCCCCTACACGGACAATCTCCTACACGGACACTCTCCTACCCGGACACTCTCCTACCCGGACACTCCCCTACACGGACACTCCCCTACACGGACACTCTCCTACACGGACACTCTCCTACACGGACACTCCCCTACACGGACGCTCCCCTACACGGACACTCCCCTACCTGGACGCTCCCCTAAACGGACACTCTCCTACACGGACGCTCCCCTACACGGACACTCCCCTACCCGGACACTCCCCTACCCGGACACTCCCCTACACGGACACTCCCCTACACGGACACTCTCCTACACGGACACTCCCCTACACGGACACTCCCCTACCAGGACGCTCCCCTACACGGACGCTCTCCTACACGGACGCTCTCCTACACGGACGCTCCCCTACACGGACGCTCTCCTACACGGACGCTCTCCTACACGGACGCTCCCCTACCCGGACACTCCCCTACCCGAACGCTCCCCTACACGGACGCTCCCCTACACGGACGCTCTCCTACACGGACACTCCCCTACCCGGACACTCTCCTACACGGACGCTCCCCTACACGGACGCTCTCCTACACGGACACTCCCCTACCCGGACGCTCCCCTACCCGGACGCTCCCCTACCCGGACGCTCCCCTACACGGACACACTCCTACACGGACACTTCCCTACACGGACTCTCCCCTACACGGACACTCACCTACCCGGACACTCCCCTACACGGACACTCCCCTACCCGGACCCTCCCCTACCCGGACACTCCCCTACCCGGACACTCCCCTACCCGGACACTCTCCTACCCGGACACGCCCCTACCCGGACACTCCCCTACACGGACACTCCCCTACACGGACACTCCCCTACCTGGACACTCCCCTACACGGACCCTCCCCTACCCGGACACTCCCCTACCCGGACACTCCCCTACACGGACACACCCGTACACGGACACTCTCCTACCTGGACACTCCCCTACCTGGACACGCCCCTACCCGGACACTCCCCTACACGGACACTCTCCTACACGGACACTCCCCTACACGGACACTCCCCTACCCGGACACTCCCCTACCCGGACACTCCCCTACCCGGACACGCCCCTACCCGGACACTCTCCTACACGGACACTCTCCTACACGGACACTCCCCTACACGGACACTCTCCTACACGGACACTCCCCTACACGGACACTCTCCTACTCGGACACTCCCCTACACGGACACTCTCCTACACGGACACTCTCCTACACGGACACTCTCCTACACGGACACTCCCCTCCACGGACACTCTCCTACACGGACACTCCCCTACCCGGACACTCCCCTACACGGACACTCTCCTACCCGGACACTCCCCTACACGGACACTCTCCTACACGGACACTCTCCTACACGGACACTCTCCTACACGGACACTCCCCTCCACGGACACTCTCCTACACGGACACTCCCCTACCCGGACACTCTCCTACACGGACACTCCCCTACACGGACACTCCCCTACACGGACACTCCCCTACCCGGACACGCCCCTACCCGGACACTCTCCTACACGGACACTCTCCTACACGGACACTCCCCTACACGGACACTCTCCTACACGGACACTCCCCTACACGGACACTCTCCTACCCGGACACTCCCCTACACGGACACTCTCCTACACGGACACTCTCCTACACGGACACTCTCCTACACGGACACTCCCCTCCACGGACACTCTCCTACACGGACACTCCCCTACCCGGACACTCCCCTACACGGACACTCTCCTACCCGGACACTCCCCTACACGGACACTCTCCTACCCGGACACTCCCCTACCCGGACACTCTCCTACACGGACACTCCCCTACACGGACACTCCCCTACACGGACACTCCCCTACACGGACACTCTCCTACACGGACACTCTCCTACCCGGACACTCCCCTACACGGACACTCCCATACACGGACACTCCCCTACCCGGACACGCCCCTACCCGGACACTCTCCTACACGGACACTCTCCTACACGGACACTCTCCTACACGGACACTCCCCTACACGGACACTCTCCTACACGGACACTCTCCTACCCGGACACTCTCCTACCCGGACACTCCCCTACACGGACACTCCCCTACACGGACACTCTCCTACACGGACACTCTCCTACACGGACACTCCCCTACACGGACGCTCCCCTACACGGACACTCCCCTAAACGGACACTCTCCTACACGGACGCTCCCCTACACGGACACTCCCCTACACGGACACTCCCCTACCCGGACACTCCCCTACCCGGACACTCCCCTACACGGACACTCCCCTACACGGACACTCTCCTACACGGACACTCCCCTACCCGGACACGCCCCTACCCGGACACTCCCCTACACGGACACTCTCCTACCCGGACGCTCCCCTACCCGGACGCTCCCCTACACGGACGCTCTCCTACACGGACGCTCTCCTACACAGACACTCCCCTACCCGGACACTCTCCTACCCGGACACTCCCCTACACGGACGCTCCCCTACACGGACGCTCTCCTACACAGACACTCCCCTACCCGGACACTCCCCTACCCGGACACTCCCCTACACGGACACTCCCCTACACGGACACTCTCCTACACGGACGCTCCCCTACACGGACGCTCCTCTTCCCGGACACTCCCCTACCCGGACACTCCCCTACACGGACACTCCCCTACACGGACACTCTCCTACACGGACACTCCCCGACACGGACACTCCCCTACACGGACACTCCCCTACACGGACACTCTCCTACCCGGACACTCCCCTACCCAGACGCTCCCCTACACGGACGCTCTCCTACACAGACACTCCCCTACCCGGACACTCCCCTACCCGGACACTCCCCTACACGGACACTCCCCTACACGGACACTCTCCTACACGGACACTCCCCTACACGGACACTTTCCTACACGGACACTCCCCTACCCGGACACTCCCCTACACGGACACTCCCCTACCCGGACACTCCCCTACCCGGACACTCCCCTACACGGACACTCCCCTACACGGACACTCTCCTACACGGACGCTCCCCTACACGGACGCTCCTCTTCCCGGACACTCCCCTACCCGGACACTCCCCTACACGGACACTCCCCTACACGGACACTCTCCTACACGGACACTCCCCGACACGGACACTCCCCTACACGGACACTCCCCTACACGGACACTCTCCTACCCGGACACTCCCCTACCCAGACGCTCCCCTACACGGACGCTCTCCTACACAGACACTCCCCTACCCGGACACTCCCCTACCCGGACACTCCCCTACACGGACACTCCCCTACACGGACACTCTCCTACACGGACACTCCCCTACACGGACACTTTCCTACACGGACACTCCCCTACCCGGACACTCCCCTACCCGGACATTCCCCTACACGGACACTCCCCTACCCGGACACTCCCCTACACGGACACTCTCCTGCACGGACACTCCCCTACACGGACACTCTCCTACCCGGACACTCCCCTACACGGACGCTCTCCTACACGGACACTCCCCTACACGGACACTCCCCTACCCGGACACTCCCCTACACGGACACTCTCCTACACGGACACTCCCCTACACGGACACTCCCCTACCCGGACACTCTCCTACACGGACAATCTCCTACACGGACACTCCCCTACCCGGACACTCCCCTACCCGGACACTCCCCTACCCGGACACTCCCCTACACGGACACTCCCCTACCCGGACACTCCCCTACACGGACACTCCCCTACACGGACACTCTCCTACCCGGACACTCCCCTACACGTACACTCTCCTACACGGACACTCTCCTACACGGACACTCTCCTGCACGGACACTCCCCTACACGGACACTCTCCTACCCGGACACTCCCCTACACGGACGCTCTCCTACACGGACACTCCCCTACACGGACACTCCCCTACCCGGACACTCCCCTACACGGACACTCTCCTGCACGGACACTCCCCTACACGGACACTCTCCTACACGGACAATCTCCTACACGGACACTCCCCTACCCGGACACTCCCCTACCCGGACACTCCCCTACCCGGACACTCCCCTACACGGACACTCCCCTACCCGGACACTCCCCTACACGGACACTCCCCTACCCGGACACTCCCCTACACGGACACTCTCCGACACGGACACTCCCCTACACGGACACTCCCCTACCCGGACACTCCCCTACACGGACACTCCCCTACCCGGACACTCCCCTACACGGACACTCTCCTACACGGACACGCCCCTACACGGACACTCCCCTACACGGACACTCCCCTAGCCGGACACTCTCCTACACGGACACTCCCCTACACGGACACGCCCCTACACGGACACTCCCCTACACGGACACTCCCCTACCTGGACACTCACCGACACGGACACTCTCCTACACGGACACTCCCCTACACGGACACTCCCCTACCTGGACACTCCCCTACCCGGACACTCCCCTACACGGACACTCTCCTACACGGACACGCTCCTACCCGGACACTCCCCTACACGGACACTCCCCTACCTGGACACTCCCCTACCCGGACACTGCCCTACCGGGACACTCCCCTACCCGGACACTCCCCTACACGGACACTCTCCTAGCCGGACACTCCCCTACCCGGACACTCCCCTACCCGGACACTCCCCTACACGGACACTCTCCTACACGGACACTCTCCTACACGGACACTCTCCTACACGGACACTCCCCTACACGGACACTCCCCTACCCGGACACTCCCCTTCCCGGACACTCTCCTACACGGACACTCTCCTACACGGACACTCTCCGACACGGACACTCTCCTACACGGACACTCCCCTTCCCGGACACTCTCCTACACGGACACTCTCCTACACGGACACTCCCCTTCCCGGACACTCTCCTACACGGACACTCCCCTACACGGACACTCTCCTACCCGGACACTCCCCTACACGGACACTCTCCTACACGGACACTCTCCTACACGGACACTCTCCTACACGGACACTCCCCTCCACGGACACTCTCCTACACGGACACTCCCCTACCCGGACACTCCCCTACACGGACACTCTCCTACCCGGACACTCCCCTACACGGACACTCTCCTACACGGACACTCTCCTACACGGACACTCCCCTCCACGGACACTCTCCTACACGGACACTCCCCTACCCGGACACTCTCCTACACGGACACTCCCCTACACGGACACTCCCCTACACGGACACTCCCCTACCCGGACACGCCCCTACACGGACACTCTCCTACACGGACACTCTCCTACACGGACACTCCCCTACACGGACACTCTCCTACACGGACACTCCCCTACACGGACACTCTCCTACCCGGACACTCCCCTACACGGACACTCCCCTACACGGACACTCTCCTACACGGACACTCTCCTACACGGACACTCCCCTACCCGGACACTCCCCTACACGGACACTCTCCTACCCGGACACTCCCCTACACGGACACTCTCCTACACGGACACTCTCCTACACGGACACTCTCCTACACGGACACTCCCCTACCCGGACACTCTCCTACACGGACACTCCCCTACACGGACACTCCCCTACACGGACACTCTCCTACACGGACACTCCCCTACCCGGACACTCCCCTACACGGACACTCCCCTACACGGACACTCCCCTACACGGACACTCCCCTACCCGGACGCGCCCCTACCCGGACACGCCCCTACCCGGACACTCTCCTACACGGACACTCTCCTACACAGACGCTCTCCTACACGGACACTCCCCTACCCGGACGCTCCCCTACCCGGACGCTCCCCTACCCGGACGCTCCCCTACACGGACACTCTCCTACACGGACACTCCCCTACACGGACTCTCCCCTACACGGACACTCTCCTACCCGGACACTCCCCTACACGGACACTCCCCTACCCGGACCCTCCCCTACCCGGACACTCCCCTACCCGGACACTCCCCTACCCGGACACTCCCCTACCCGGACACTCTCCTACCCGGACACTCCCCTACACGGACACTCCCCTACACGGACACTCCCCTACCTGGACACTCCCCTACACGGACACTCCCCTACCCGAACACTCCCCTACCCGGACACTCCCCTACCCGGACACTCCCCTACACGGACACACCCGTACACGGACACTCTCCTACCTGGACACTCCCCTACCTGGACACGCACCTACCCGGACACTCCCCTACACGGACACTCTCCTACACGGACACTCCCCTACACGGACACTCCCCTACCCGGACACTCCCCTACCCGGACACTCCCCTACCCGGACACGCCCCTACCCGGACACTCTCCTACACGGACACTCTCCTACACGGACACTCCCCTACACGGACACTCTCCTACACGGACACTCCCCTACACGGACACTCTCCTACCCGGACACTCCCCTACACGGACACTCTCCTACACGGACACTCTCCTACACGGACACTCTCCTACACGGACACTCCCCTCCACGGACACTCTCCTACACGGACACTCCCCTACCCGGACACTCCCCTACACGGACACTCTCCTACCCGGACACTCCCCTACACGGACACTCTCCTACACGGACACTCTCCTACACGGACACTCTCCTACACGGACACTCCCCTCCACGGACACTCTCCTACACGGACACTCCCCTACCCGGACACTCTCCTACACGGACACTCCCCTACACGGACACTCCCCTACACGGACACTCCCCTACCCGGACACGCCCCGACCCGGACACTCTCCTACACGGACACTCTCCTACACGGACACTCCCCTACACGGACACTCTCCTACACGGACACTCCCCTACACGGACACTCTCCTACCCGGACACTCCCCTACACGGACACTCCCCTACACGGACACTCTCCTACACGGACACTCTCCTACACGGACACTCCCCTCCACGGACACTCTCCTACACGGACACTCCCCTACCCGGACACTCCCCTACACGGACACTCTCCTACCCGGACACTCCCCTACACGGACACTCTCCTACACGGACACTCTCCTACACGGACACTCTCCTACACGGACACTCCCCTCCACGGACACTCTCCTACACGGACACTCCCCTACCCGGACACTCTCCTACACGGACACTCCCCTACACGGACACTCCCCTACACGGACACTCCCCTACACGGACACTCTCCTACACGGACACTCCCCTACCCGGACACTCCCCTACACGGACACTCCCCTACACGGACACGCCCCTACCCGGACACGCCCCTACCCGGACACGCCCCTACCCGGACACTCTCCTACACGGACACTCTCCTACACGGACACTCTCCTACACGGACACTCCCCTACACGGACACTCTCCTACACGGAAACTCTCCTACCCGGACACTCTCCTACCCGGACACTCCCCTACACGGACACTCCCCTACACGGACACTCTCCTACACGGACACTCTCCTACACGGACACTCCCCTACACGGACGCTCCCCTACACGGACGCTCCCCTACACGGACACTCCCCTACCTGGACGCTCCCCTAAACGGACACTCTCCTACACGGACGCTCCCCTACACGGACACTCCCCTACCCGGACACTCCCCTACCCGGACACTCCCCTACACGGACACTCCCCTACACGGACACTCTCCTACACGGACACTCCCCTACCCGGACACGCCCCTACCCGGACACTCCCCTACACGGACACTCTCCTACCCGGACGCTCCCCTACCCGGACGCTCCCCTACACGGACGCTCTCCTACACGGACGCTCTCCTACACAGACACTCCCCTACACGGACGCTCTCCTACACAGACACTCCCCTACCCGGACACTCCCCTACCCGGACACACCCCTACACGGACACGCCCCTACACGGACACTCTCCTACACGGACGCTCCCCTACACGGACGCTCCTCTTCCCGGACACTCCCCTGCCCGGACACTCCCCTACACGGACACTCCCCTACACGGACACTCTCCTACACGGACACTCCCCGACACGGACACTCCCCTACACGGACACTCCCCTACACGGACACTCTCCTACCCGGACACTCCCCTACCCAGACGCTCCCCTACACGGACGCTCTCCTACACAGACACTCCCCTACCCGGACACTCCCCTACCCGGACACTCCCCTACACGGACACTCCCCTACACGGACACTCTCCTACACGGACACTCCCCTACACGGACACTCTCCTACACGGACACTCCCCTACCCGGACACTCCCCTACCCGGACATTCCCCTACACGGACACTCCCCTACCCGGACACTCCCCTACACGGACACTCTCCTGCACGGACACTCCCCTACACGGACACTCTCCTACCCGGACACTCCCCTACACGGACGCTCTCCTACACGGACACTCCCCTACACGGACACTCCCCTACCCGGACACTCCCCTACACGGACACTCTCCTGCACGGACACTCCCCTACACGGACACTCTCCTACACGGACAATCTCCTACACGGACACTCCCCTACCCGGACACTCCCCTACCCGGACACTCCCCTACCCGGACACTCCCCTACACGGACACTCCCCTACCCGGACACTCCCCTACACGGACACTCCCCTACCCGGACACTCCCCTACACGGACACTCTCCTACACGGACACTCCCCTACACGGACACTCCCCTACCCGGACACTCCCCTACCCGGACACTCCCCTACACGGACACTCTCCTACACGGACACGCCCCTACACGGACACTCCCCTACACGGACACTCCCCTAGCCGGACACTCTCCTACACGGACACTCCCCTACACGGACACGCCCCTACACGGACACTCCCCTACACGGACACTCCCCTACCCAGACACTCTCCTACACGGACACTCTCCTACACGGACACTCCCCTACACGGACACTCCCCTACACGGACACTCCCCTACCCGGACACTCCCCTACACGGACACTCTCCTACACGGACACGCTCCTACCCGGACACTCCCCTACACGGACACTCCCCTACCTGGACACTCCCCTACCCGGACACTGCCCTACCGGGACACTCCCCTACCCGGACACTCCCCTACACGGACACTCTCCTACCCGGACACTCCCCTACCCGGACACTCCCCTACCCGGACACTCCCCTACACGGACACTCTCCTACACGGACACTCTCCTACACGGACACTCCCCTACACGGACACTCTCCTACACGGACACTCCCCTACACGGACACTCCCCTACCCGGACACTCCCCTTCCCGGACACTCTCCTACACGGACACTCTCCTACACGGACACTCTCCGACACGGACACTCTCCTACACGGACACTCCCCTTCCCGGACACTCTCCTACACGGACACTCTCCTACACGGACACTCCCCTTCCCGGACACTCTCCTACACGGACACTCCCCTACACGGACACTCTCCTACCCGGACACTCCCCTACACGGACACTCTCCTACACGGACACTCTCCTACACGGACACTCTCCTACACGGACACTCCCCTCCACGGACACTCTCCTACACGGACACTCCCCTACCCGGACACTCCCCTACACGGACACTCTCCTACCCGGACACTCCCCTACACGGACACTCTCCTACACGGACACTCTCCTACACGGACACTCCCCTCCACGGACACTCTCCTACACGGACACTCCCCTACCCGGACACTCTCCTACACGGACACTCCCCTACACGGACACTCCCCTACACGGACACTCCCCTACACGGACACTCCCCTACCCGGACACGCCCCTACCCGGACACTCTCCTACACGGACACTCTCCTACACGGACACTCCACTACACGGACACTCTCCTACACGGACACTCCCCTACACGGACACTCTCCTACCCGGACACTCCCCTACACGGACACTCCCCTACACGGACACTCTCCTACACGGACACTCTCCTACACGGACACTCCCATCCACGGACACTCTCCTACACGGACACTCCCCTACCCGGACACTCCCCTACACGGACACTCTCCTACACGGACACTCTCCTACACGGACACTCTCCTACACGGACACTCCCCTACACGGACACTCTCCTACACGGACACTCCCCTACCCAGACACTCCCCTACACGGACACTCCCCTACACGGACACTCCCCTACACGGACACTCCCCTACCCGGACACGCCCCTACCCGGACACGCCCCTACCCGGACACTCTCCTACACGGACAATCTCCTACACGGACACTCTCCTACACGGACACTCCCCTACACGGACACTCTCCTACACGGACACTCTCCTACACGGACACTCCCCTACACGGACGCTCCCCTACACGGACGCTCCCCTACACGGACACTCCCCTACCTGGACGCTCCCCTAAACGGACACTCTCCTACACGGACGCTCCCCTACACGGACACTCCCCTACCCGGACACTCCCCTACCCGGACACTCCCCTACACGGACACTCCCCTACACGGACACTCTCCTACACGGACACTCCCCTACCCGGACACGCCCCTACCCGGACACTCCCCTACCCGGACACTCCCCTACCCGGACACTCCCCTACACGGACACTCCCCTACCCGGACACTCCCCTACACGGACACTCCCCTACACGGACACTCCCCTACACGGACACTCCCCTACCCGGACACTCCCCTACCCGGACGCTCCCCTACACGGACGCTCTCCTACACGGACGCTCTCCTACACAGACACTCCCCTACCCGGACACTCCCCTACACGGACACTCCCCTACACGGACGCTCCCCTAAACGGACACTCCCCTACACGGACGCTCTCCTACACAGACACTCCCCTACCCGGACACTCCCCTACCCGGACACTCCCCTACACGGAAACTCCCCTACACGGACACTCTCCTACACGGACGCTCCCCTACACGGACGCTCCTCTTCCCGGACACTCCCCTGCCCGGACACTCCCCTACACGGACACTCCCCAACACGGACACTCTCCTACACGGACACTCCCCGACACGGACACTCCCTTACACGGACACTCCCCTACACGGACACTCTCCTACCCGGACACTCCCCTACCCAGACGCTCCCCTACACGGACGCTCTCCTACACAGACACTCCCCTACCCGGACACTCCCCTACCCGGACACTCCCCTACACGGACACTCCCCTACACGGACACTCTCCTACACGGACACTCCCCTACACGGACACTCTCCTACACGGACACTCCCCTACCCGGACACTCCCCTACCCGGACAGTCCCCTACACGGACACTCCCCTACCCGGACACTCCCCTACATGGACACTCTCCTGCACGGACACTCCCCTACACGGACACTCTCCTACCCGGACACTCCCCTACACGGACGCTCTCCTACACGGACACTCCCCTACACGGACACTCCCCTACCCGGACACTCCCCTACACGGACACTCTCCTACACGGACACTCCCCTACACGGACACTCCCCTACCCGGACACTCTACTACACGGACAATCTCCTACACGGACACTCCCCTACCCGGACACTCCCCTACCCGGACACTCCCCTACCCGGACACTCCCCTACACGGACACTCCCCTACCCGGACACTCCCCTACACGGACACTCCCCTACCCGGACACTCCCCTACACGGACACTCTCCTACATGGACACTCCCCTACACGGACACTGCCCTACCCGGACACTCCCCTACACGGACACTCTCCTACACGGACACGCCCCTACACGGACACTCCCCTACACGGACACTCCCCTACCCGGACACTCTCCTACACGGAAACTCCCCTACACGGACACGCCCCTACACGGACACTCCCCTACACGGACACTCCCCTACCCGGACACTCTCCTACACGGACACTCTCCTACACGGACACTCCCCTACCTGGACACTCCCCGACACGGACACTCTCCTACACGGACACTCCCCTACACGGACACTCCCCTACCTGGACACTCCCCTACCCGGACACTCCCCTACACGGACACTCTCCTACACGGACACGCTCCTACCCGGACACTCCCCTACACGGACACTCCCCTACCTGGACACTCCCCTACCCGGACACTTCCCTACCGGGACACTCCCCTACCCGGACACTCCCCTACACGGACACTCTCCTACCCGGACACTCCCCTACCCGGACACTCCCCTACCCGGACACTCCCCTACCCGGACACTCCCCTACACGGACACTCTCCTACACGGACACTCTCCTACACGGACACTCCCCTACACGGACACTCTCCTACACGGACACTCCCCTACACGGACACTCCCCTACCCGGACACTCCCCTTCCCGGACACTCTCCTACACGGACACTCCCCTTCCCGGACACTCTCCTACACGGACACTCTCCTACACGGACACTCCCCTTCCCGGACACTCTCCTACACGGACACTCTCCTACACGGACACTCTCCGACACGGACACTCTCCTACACGGACACTCTCCTACACGGACACTCTCCCACACGGACACTCTCCTACCCGGACACTCTCCTACACGGACACTCCCCTACCCGGACACTCCCCTACCCGGACACTCCCCTACCCGGACGCTCCCCTACACGGACGCTCTCCTACACGGACGCTCTCCTACACGGACGCTCCCCTACACGGACGTTCTCCTACACGGACGCTCCCCTACCCGGACGCTCCCCTACCCGGACGCTCCCCTACACGGACGCTCCCCTACACGGACGCTCTCCTACACGGACGCTCTCCTACCCGGACACTCTCCTACCCGGACACTCCCCTACCCGGACACTCCCCTACCAGGACACTCCCCTACCCGGACACTCCCCTACCCGGACACTCTCCTACCCGGACACTCCCCTACACGGACACTCTCCTACACGGACACTCCCCTACACGGACTCTCCCCTACACGGACACTCCCCGACACGGACACTCCCCTACACGGACAATCTCCTACCCGGACACTCTCCTACCCGGACACTCCCCTACACGGACACTCTCCTACACGGACACTCCCCTACACGGACTCTCCCCTACATGGACGCTCTCCTACACGGACACTCTCCTACACGGACACTCTCCTACCCGGACACTCCCCTACCCGGACACTCCCCTACCAGGACACTCCCCTACCCGGAAACTCCCCTACCCGGACACTCCCCTACCCGGACACTCTCCTACCCGGACACTCCCCTACACGGACACTCTCCTACACGGACACTCCCCTACACGGACTCTCCCCTACACGGACACTCCCCGACACGGACACTCCCCTACACGGACACTCTCCTACCCGGGCACTCCCCTACCCGGACACTCCCCTACCCGGACACTCCCCTACCCGGACACTCTCCTACCCGGACACTCCCCTACACGGACACTCTCCTACACGGACACTCCCCTACACGGACTCTCCACTACACGGACACTCCCCGACACGGACACTCCCCGACACGGACACGCCCCTACACGGACACTCTCCTACCTGGACACTCCCCTTCCCGGACTCTCTCCTACACGGACACTCTCCTACACGGACACTCCCCTACACGGACGTTCCCCTACACGGACACTCTCCTACACGGACACTCTCCTACACGGACACTCCCCTACACGGACACTCCCCTACCCGGACACTCCCCTCCCTGGACACTCCCCTTCCCGGACACTCTCCGACACGGACGCTCTCCTACACGGACACTCCCCGACACGGACACTCTCCTACACGGACACTCCCCTACACGGACACTCCCCTACCCGGACTCTCCCCTACACGGACACTCCCCTACCCGGACACTCTCCTACCCGGACACTCCCCTACACGGACACTCCCCTACACGGACACTCCCCTACCTGGACACTCCCCTAGCCGGACACTCCCCTACCCGGACACTCCCCTACCTGGACACTCCCCCACCTGGACACTCCCCTACCTGGACACTCCCCCACCTGGACACTCCCCTACCTGGACACTCTACTACCTGGACACTCCCCTACCTGGACACTCCCCTACACGGACACTCTCCTACACGGACACTCCCCTACACGGACACTCCCCTACCCGGACACTCCCCTACCCGGACACTCCCCTACACGGACACTCCCCTACACGGACACTCTCCTACACGGACACTCCCCTACCTGGACACTCCCCTACCCGGACACGCCCCTACACGGACACTCTCCTACACGGACACTCTCCTACCCGGACACTCTCCTACCCGGACACTCCACTACACGGACACTCCCCTACCTGGACACTCCCCTACCTGGACACTGCCCTACCTGGACACTCCCCTACCCGGACACTCCCCTACACGGACACTCTCCTACCCGGACACTCCCATACCCGGACACTCCCCTACCTGGACACTCCCCTACCCAGACACTCCCCTACACGGACACTCTCCTACACGGACACTCTCCTACACGGACACTCTCCTACACGGACACTCCCCTACATGGACACTCTCCTACACGGACACTCCCCTACCCGGACACTCCCCTTCCCGGACACTCTCCTACACGGACACTCTCCTACACGGATACTCTCCGACACGGACACTCTCCTACACGGACACTCCCCTACACGGACACTCTCCTACACGGACACTCCCCTACACGGACACTCCCCTACCAGGACGCTCCCCTACACGGTCGCTCTCCTACACGGACGCTCTCCTACACGGACTCTCCCCTACACGGACGCTCTCCTACACGGACGCTCTCCTACACGGACGCTCCCCTACCCGGACACTCCCCTACCCGAACGCTCCACTACACGGACGCTCCCCTACACGGACGCTCTCCTACACGGACACTCCCCTACCCGGACACTCTCCTACACGGACGCTCCCCTACACGGACGCTCTCCTACACGGACACTCCCCTACCTGGACGCTCCCCTACCCGGACGCTCCCCTACCCGGACGCTCCCCTACACGGACACTCTCCTACACGGACACTTCCCTACACGGACTCTCCCCTACACGGACACTCTCCTACCCGGACACTCCCCTACACGGACACTCCCCTACCCGGACCCTCCCCTACCCGGACACTCCCCTACCCGGACACTCCCCTACCCGGACACTCTCCTACCCGGACACGCCCCTACCCGGACACTCCCCTACACGGACACTCCCCTACACGGACACTCCCCTACCTGGACACTCCCCTACACGGACACTCCCCTACCCGGACACTCCCCTACCCGGACACTCCCCTACACGGACACACCCGTACACGGACACTCTCCTACCTGGACACTCCCCTACCTGGACACGCCCCTACCCGGACACTCCCCTACACGGACACTCTCCTACACGGACACTCCCCTACACGGACACTCCCCTACCCGGACACTCCCCTACCCGGACACTCCCCTACCCGGACACGCCCCTACACGGACACTCTCCTACACGGACACTCCCCTACACGGACACTCTCCTACCCGGACACTCCCCTACACGGACACTCTCCTACACGGACACTCTCCTACACGGACACTCTCCTACACGGACACTCCCCTCCACGGACACTCTCCTACACGGACACTCCCCTACCCGGACACTCCCCTACACGGACACTCTCCTACCCGGACACTCCCCTACACGGACACTCTCCTACACGGACACTCTCCTACACGGACACTCTCCTACACGGACACTCCCCTCCACGGACACTCTCCTACACGGACACTCCCCTACCCGGACACTCTCCTACACGGACACTCCCCTACACGGACACTCCCCTACACGGACACTCCCCTACCCGGACACGCCCCTACCCGGACACTCTCCTACACGGACACTCTCCTACACGGACACTCCCCTACACGGACACTCTCCTACACGGACACTCTCCTACCCGGACACTCTCCTACCCGGACACTCCCCTACACGGACACTCCCCTACACGGACACTCTCCTACACGGACACTCTCCTACACGGACACTCCCCTACACGGACGCTCCCCTACACGGACACTCCCCTAAACGGACACTCTCCTACACGGACGCTCCCCTACACGGACACTCCCCTACACGGACACTCCCCTACCCGGACACTCCCCTACCCGGACACTCCCCTACACGGACACTCCCCTACACGGACACTCTCCTACACGGACACTCCCCTACCCGGACACGCCCCTACCCGGACACTCCCCTACACGGACACTCTCCTACACGGACACTCCCCTACACGGACGCTCCCCTAAACGGACACTCCCCTACACGGACGCTCTCCTACACAGACACTCCCCTACCCGGACACTCCCCTACCCGGACACTCCCCTACACGGACACTCCCCTACACGGACACTCTCCTACACGGACGCTCCCCTACACGGACGCTCCTCTTCCCGGACACTCCCCTACCCGGACACTCCCCTACACGGACACTCCCCTACACGGACACTCTCCTACACGGACACTCCCCGACACGGACACTCCCCTACACGGACACTCCCCTACACGGACACTCTCCTACCCGGACACTCCCCTACCCAGACGCTCCCCTACACGGACGCTCTCCTACACAGACACTCCCCTACCCGGACACTCCCCTACCCGGACACTCCCCTACACGGACACTCTCCTACACGGACACTCCCCGACACGGACACTTTCCTACACGGACACTCCCCTACCCGGACACTCCCCTACCCGGACATTCCCCTACACGGACACTCCCCTACCCGGACACTCCCCTACACGGACACTCTCCTGCACGGACACTCCCCTACACGGACACTCTCCTACCCGGACACTCCCCTACACGGACGCTCTCCTACACGGACACTCCCCTACACGGACACTCCCCTACCCGGACACTCCCCTACACGGACACTCTCCTACACGGACACTCCCCTACACGGACACTCCCCTACCCGGACACTCTCCTACACGGACAATCTCCTACACGGACACTCCCCTACCCGGACACTCCCCTACCCGGACACTCCCCTACCCGGACACTCCCCTACACGGACACTCCCCTACCCGGACACTCCCCTACACGGACACTCCCCTACACGGACACTCTCCTACCCGGACACTCCCCTACACGTACACTCTCCTACACGGACACTCTCCTACACGGACACTCTCCTACACGGACACTCCCCTCCACGGACACTCTCCTACACGGACACTCCCCTACCCGGACACTCCCCTACACGGACACTCTCCTACCCGGACACTCCCCTACACGGACACTCTCCTACACGGACACTCTCCTACACGGACTCTCTCCTACACGGACACTCCCCTCCACGGACACTCTCCTACACGGACACTCCCCTACCCGGACACTCTCCTACACGGACACTCCCCTACACGGACACTCCCCTACACGGACACTCCCCTACACGGACACTCTCCTACACGGACACTCCCCTACCCGGACACTCCCCTACACGGACACTCCCCTACACGGACACTCCCCTACCCGGACACGCCCCTACCTGGACACGCCCCTACCCGGACACTCTCCTACACGGACACTCCCCTACACGGACACTCCCCTACACGGACACTCTCCTACACGGACACTCTCCTACCCGGACACTCTCCTACCCGGACACTCCCCTACACGGACACTCCCCTACACGGACACTCTCCTACACGGACACTCTCCTACACGGATACGCCCCTACACGGACGCTCCCCTACACGGACGCTCCCCTACACGGACACTCTCCTACCTGGACGCTCCCCTAAACGGACACTCTCCTACACGGACGCTCCCCTACACGGACACTCCCCTACCCGGACACTCCCCTACCCGGACACTCCCCTACACGGACACTCCCCTACACGGACACTCTCCTACACGGACACTCCCCTACCCGGACACGCCCCTACCCGGACACTCCCCTACACGGACACTCTCCTACCCGGACGCTCCCCTACCCGGACGCTCCCCTACACGGACGCTCTCCTACACGGACGCTCTCCTACACAGACACTCCCCTACCCGGACACTCCCCTACACGGACACTCCCCTACACGGACGCTCCCCTAAACGGACACTCCCCTACACGGACGCTCTCCTACACGGACGCTCTCCTACCCGGACGCTCCCCTACCCGGAAACTCCCCTACACGGACACTCCCCTACCCGGACACTCTCCTACACGGACACTCCCCGACACGGACACTCCCCTACCCGGACACTCTCCTACCCGGACACCCCCCTACACGGACACTCCCCTACCTGGACACTCCCCTACCCGGACACTCCCCTACACGGACCCTCCCCTACCCGGACCCTCCCCTACCCGGACCCTCCCCTACCCGGACACTCCCCTACACGGACACTCCCCTACCCAGACTCTCCCCTACACGGACACTCCCCTACCAGGACCCTCCCCTACCCGGACCCTCCCCTACCCGGACATGCCCCTACCCGGACCCTCCCCTACACGGACACTCCCCTACCCGGACACTCCCCTACACGGACACTCTCCTACACGGACACTCCCCTACACGGACACTCCCCTACCCGGACACTCTCCTACACGGACAATCTCCTACACGGACACTCCCCTACCCGGACACTCCCCTACCCGGACACTCCCCTACCCGGACACTCCCCTACCCGGACACTCCCCTACACGGACACTCCCCTACCCGGACACTCCCCTACACGGACACTCTCCTACACGGACACTCCCCTACACGGACACTCCCCTACACGGACACTCTCCTACACGGACACGCCCCTACACGGACACTCCCCTACACGGACACTCCCCTACCCGGACACTCTCCTACACGGACACTCCCCTACACGGACACGCCCCTACACGGACACTCCCCTACACGGACACTCCCCTACCCAGACACTCTCCTACACGGACACTCTCCTACACGGACACTCCCCTATCTGGACACTCCCATATCCGGACACTCCCCTACACGGACACTCTCCTACACGGACACTCCCCTACACGGACACTCCCCTACACGGAAACTCCCCTACCCGGACGCTCCCCTACACGGACGCTCTCCTACACGGACGCTCTCCTACCCGGACGCTCCCCTACCCGGAAACTCCCCTACACGGACACTCCCCTACCCGGACACTCTCCTACACGGACACTCCCCGACACGGACACTCCCCTACCCGGACACTCTCCTACCCGGACACTCCCCTACCCGGACACCCCCCTACACGGACACTCCCCTACCTGGACACTCCCCTACCCGGACACTCCCCTACACGGACCCTCCCCTACCCGGACCCTCCCCTACCCGGACCCTCCCCTACCCGGACACTCCCCTACACGGACACTCCCCTACCCAGACTCTCCCCTACACGGACACTCCCCTACCAGGACCCTCCCCTACCCGGACCCTCCCCTACCCGGACATGCCCCTACCCGGACCCTCCCCTACACGGACACTCCCCTACCCGGACCCTCCCCTACCCGGACACTCCCCTACACGGACACTCCCCTACACGGACACTCCCCTACACGGACACTCCCCTGCCCGGACACTCCCCCGCCTGGACACTCCCCTACACGGACACTCCGCTGCCCGGACACTCCCCCACCTGGACACTCCCCTACCTGGACACGCCCCTACACGGACGCTCCCCTACCCGGACACTCTCCTACACGGACACTCTCCTACACGGACACTCCCCTACACGGACACTCCCCTACCTGGACACTCTCCTACCTGGACACTCCCCTACCCGGACACTCCCCTACCTGGACACTCCCCTACACG
Source organism: Chiloscyllium punctatum (assembly GCF_047496795.1). NCBI lineage: Eukaryota > Metazoa > Chordata > Chondrichthyes > Orectolobiformes > Hemiscylliidae > Chiloscyllium > Chiloscyllium punctatum. The sequence goes on from NC_092750.1 coordinate 71,255,931, forward strand.
GACACTCCGCTGCCCGGACACTCCCCCACCTGGACACTCCCCTACCTGGACACTCCCCCACCTGGACACGCCCCTACACGGACGCTCCCCTACCCGGACACTCTCCTACACGGACACTCTCCTACACGGACACTCCCCTACACGGACACTCCCCTACCTGGACACACTCCCCTACCTGGACACTCCCCCACCTGGACACTCCCCTACCTGGACACGCCCCTACACGGACGCTCCCCTACCCGGACACTCTCCTACACGGACACTCTCCTACACGGACACTCCCCTACCCGGACACTCCCCTACACGGACACTCCCCTACCCGGACACTCCCCTACACGGACACGCCCCTACACGGACACTCCCCTACCTGGACACTCCCCTACATGGACACTCCCCTACACGGACACTCCCCTACCCAGACACTCCCCTACACGGACACTCCCCTACCCAGACACTCCCCTACACGGACCCTCCCCTACACGGACACTCCCCTACCCGGACACTCCCCTACCCGGACCCTCCCCTACACGGACACTCCCCTACCCGGACACTCCCCCACCCGGACACTCCCCTACCCGGACCCACCCCTACACGGACACTCCCCTACACGGACACGCCCCTACACGGACACTCCCCTACACGGACACTCCCCTACCCGGACACTCCCCTTCCCGGACTCTCCCCTTCCCGGACACTCCCCTACACGGACACTCCCCTACACGGACACTCCCCTACCCGGACACTCCCCTGCCCGGACACTCCCCTGCCCGGACACTCCCCTGCACGGACACTCCCCTACATGGACACTCCCCTACCTGGACACTCCCCTGCCCGGACACTCCCCCGCCTGGACACTCCCCTACACGGACACTCTCCTATCCGGACCCTCCCCCCACCTGGACACTCCCCCACCTGGACACTCCCCCACCTGGACACTCCCCTACCTGGACACTCCCCCACCTGGACACTCCCCTACCTGGACACGCCCCTACACGGACGCTCCCCTACCCGGACACTCTCCTACACGGACACTCCCCTACCCGGACACTCCCCTACACGGACACTCCCCTACCTGGACACTCCCCTGCCCGGACACTCCCCCGCCTGGACACTCCCCTACACGGACACTCCCCTACACGGACACTCCCCTACACGGACACTCTCCTACCTGGACACTCCCCCACCTGGACACTCTCCTATCCGGACACTCCCCCCACCTGGACACTCCCCTACCTGGACACTCCCCTACCTGGACAGTACCCTACCTGGACGCTCCCCTACCTCGATACTCCCCTACCCCGACACTCCCGTACCTCGACGCTCCCCTACCTCAACACTCCCCTCTCCAGACACTCCCCTACCCGGACACTCCCAGACCCGGACACTCCCCGACCCGGACAGTCCCCGACCTGGACAGTCCGCGACCCGGACACTCCCTGACCTGGACAGTCCCCGACCTGGACACTCCCCTACCTGCACACTCCCCGACACTGTCACTCTCCTACCTGGACGCTCCTGTACCTGGACAGTCCCCTACCTGGACAGTCCCTTACCTGGATACTCCCCCTACCTGGACAGTCCCCTATCCAGACACTCCCCTACCTGGACACTATCCTACCTGGACATTACCTAACCCGGACACTCACCTACCTGGACACGCCCCTACCTGGTCACTCCCCTACCTGGATACTTCCCTATCTGGACAGTCTCATACCTGGACATTCTCCTACCTGGACACTCCGCTACACGGACACTCCCCGACCTGGATACTCACCTACCTGGATATTCCCTACCTGGACACTCCCCTACCTCAACACTCCCCTACCTGGACACTCTCCTACCTCGACACTCTCCTACCTGGATACTCCCCTACCTCAACACTCCCCGACCCGCATACTCCCCTATCTCGACACTCCCCTACCTCGACACTCCCCTAACCGGACACTCTCCTACCTGGACTCTCTTCCACCCGGACAGTCCCCTACCTGGACACTCCCCTAACCGGACGGTCCCTCACCTGGACGGTCCTCTACCTGGACGGTCCCCTACCTGGATACTCCGCTACCTGGATACTCTCCTACCTGGACTCTCTTCCACCCGGACAGTCCCCTACCTGGACACTCTCCTACCAGGACGCTCGCCTATCTGGACACTTCCCTTCCTGGAATGTCCCCTACCTGGACACTCCCCTACCTGGACCTTCCACTATGTGGACAGTCCCCTACCCAGACAGTCCTCTACCTGGACAGTCCCCTACCTGGACGCTCCCCTACCTCGATACTCCCCTACCCAGACACTCCCGTACCTCGACACTCCCCTACCTCGACACTCCCCTAACTCGACACTCCCCGACCTGAACACTCCCCGACCCGGACACTCCCTGACCTGGACAGTCCCCGACCTGGACACTCCCCTACCTGCACACTCCCCGACACTGTCACTCTCCTACCTGGACGCTCCTGTACCTGGACAGTCCCCTACCTGGACAGTCCCTTACCTGGGCACTCCCCTACCTGGACACTATCCTACCTGGACATTACCTAACCTGGACACTCACCTACCTGGACACACCCCTACCTGGACACGCCCCTACCTGGACAATCCGCAACCTGGACACTCTCCTACCTGGACACTCTCCTACCTGGACACTCTCCTACCTGGACACACTCCTACCTGGACAGTCCCCTACCCGGACACGCCCCTTCCCGGACACTCCCCTATCTGGACAGTCCCCTACCCGGACACTCCCCTACCGACACTCCCCTACCCGGACACGCCCATACCTGGACACGCCCGTACCCGGACAGTTCCCTACCCGGACAGTCCCCTACCTGGAAATTCCTCTACCCAGACACTCCCCTACCTGGATACTCCTCTATCTGGACACTCTCCTATCTGGACACTCCCCTACCTGGACACTCCCCTATCCGGACACTCCCCTTCCCGGACACTCCCCTTCCCAGACACTCCCCTATCTGGACACTCCCCTTCCAGGCACTCCCCAACCTGGACACTCCCTTACCTGGACAATCACCTTGCTGGACACTCCCCTACCTGGACACTCCCCTACCTGGACGCTGCCCTACATCGATACTCCCCTCCCCAGACACACCCCTCCCCAGACACTCCCCTCCCCGGACACTCCCCTCCCCGGACACTCCCTGACCCGGACACTCCCCGACCCGGACACTCCCCGACCCGGACACTCCCCGACCCGGACACTCCCCGAACTGGACGCTCCTGTACCTGGACAGTCCCCTACCTGGACAGTCCCCTACCTGGGCACTCCCCTACCTGGACACTATCCTACCTGGACATTACCTAACCCGGACACTCACCTACCTGGACACACCCCTACCTGGACACTTCCCTATCTGGACATTCTCCTACCTGGACACTCCGCTACACGGACACTCCCCTACCTAGACAGTCCCTTACCTGGACAGTCCCCTACCCGGACACTCCCCGACCTGGACACTCCCCTACCTCGATACTCCCCTACCCGGACACTCCCCTACCTCGATACTCCCCTACCTGGACACTCCCCTACCTGGACAATCCCCAACCTGGACACTCCCCTACCTCGATTCTCCCCTACCTGGACACTCCCCTACCTGGACACTCCCCTACCTGGACAATCCCCAACCTGGACACTCCCCTACCTGGACACTCCCCTACCTGGACAATCCCCAACTTGGACACTCCCCTACCTGGACACTCTCCTACCTGGACACTCCCCTACCTGGACACACTCCTACCTGGACAGTCCCCTACCCGAACACGCCCCTTCCCGGACACTCCCCTATCTGGACAGTCCCCTACCGACACTCCCCTACCGACACTCCCCTACCCGGACACGCCCCTACCTGGACACGCCCGTACCCGGACATTCCCCTACCCGGACACTCCCGTACCCGGACATTCCCCTACCCGGATACTCCCCTACCCGGACATTCCCCTACCCGGATACTCCCCTACCTCGATACTCCCCTACCCGGACAGTCCCCTACCCGGACATTCCTCTACCCAGACACTCCCCTACCTGGATACTCCTCTATCTGGACACTCTCCTATCTGGACACTCCCCTACCTGGACACCTCCCTATCCGGACACTCCCCTTCCCGGACACTCCCCTTCCCAGACACTCCCCTATCTGGACGCTCCCCTTCCCGGACACTCCCCTATCTGGACACTCCCCTTCCCGGACACTCCCCTATCTGGACACTCCCCTTCCCGGACACTCCCTAACCTGGACACTCCCTTACCTGGACAATCACCTTGCTGGATGCTCCCCTACCTGGATAGTCCCCTACCTGAACAGCCCCCTACCTGGATAGTCCCCTACCCAGACACTCCCGTACCTCGACACTCCACTACCTCGACACTCCCCTCCCCGGACACTCCCCTCCCCGGACACTCCCCGACCCGGACACTCCCTGGCCTGGACAGTCCCCGACCTGGACAGTCCCCGACCTGGACACTCCCCGACCCGGACACTCCCTGACTCGGACCCTGTCACTCTCCTACCTGGACGCTCCTGTACCTGGACAGTCCCCTGCCTGGACAGTCCCTTACCTGGATACTCCCCCTACCTGGACAGTCCCTATCTGGGCACTCCTCTACCTGGGCACTCCCCTACCTGGACATTACCTAACCCGGACACTCTCATACCTGGACATTCCCCTACCTGGACACACTCCTACCTGGACACGCCCCTACCTGGACACGCCCCTACCTGGACACGCCCCTACCTGGACACGCCCCTATCTGGACACACTCCTACCTGGACACGCCCCTACCTGGACACGCCCCTACCTGGACACTCCCCTACCTGGACACTCCGCTACACGGACACTCCCCTACCTGGACACTCCCCTACCTGGACACTCCCCTACCTGGACACTCTCCCACCTGGACACTCCCCTACCTGGACACACTCCCACCTGGACACTCCCCTACCTGGACACTCTCCCACCTGGACACTCCCCTACCTGGACACACTCCCACCTGGACACACTCCCACCTGGACACTCCCCTACCTGGACACACTCCCACCTGGACACTCCCCTACCTGGACACACTCCTACCTGGACACTCCGCTACACGGACACTCCCCTACCTGGACACTCCCCTACCTGGACACTCTCCCACCTGGACACTCCCCTACCTGGACACACTCCCACCTGGACACTCCCCTACCTGGACACACTCCCACCTGGACACACTCCCACCTGGACACTCCCCTACCTGGACACTCCCCTACCGACACTCCCCTACCGACACTCCCCTACCCGGACACGCCCATACCTGGACACGCCCGTACCCGGACACTCCCGTACCCGGACATTCCCGTACCCGGATACTCCCCTACCCGGACAGTTCCCTACCTGGACAGTCCCCTACCTGGAAATTCCTCTACCCAGACACTCCCCTACCTGGATACTCCTCTATCTGGACTCTCCCCTACCTGGACACTCCCCTTCCCGGACACTCCCCTATCTGGACGCTCCCCTTCCCGGACACTCCCCTTCTCGGACACTCCCCTTCCCGGACACTCCCCTTCCCGGACACTCCCCTATCTGGACACTCCCTTACCCGGACAATCACCTTGCTGGACGCTCCCCTACCAGGACAGTCCCCTACCTGGACAGTCCCCTACCAGGACAGTTCCCTACCTGGATACTCCCCCTACCTGGACAGTCCCCTACCTGGATACTCCCCTACCTGGACAGTCCCCTACCTGGATTCTCCCCTACCTGGACAGTCCCCTACCTGGACACTCCCCTACCTGGACACTCCCCTACCTGGACACTTCCCTACCTCGATACTCCCCTACCCCGACACTCCCCTACCTCGACGCTCCCCTACCTCAACACTCCCCTACCTCAACACTCCCCTACCCGGACACTCCCCTCCCCAGACACTCCCCTCCCCAGACATTCCCCTCCCCGGACACTCCCCGACCCGGACACTACCTGACCCGGACACTCCCCTACCCGGAGACTCATCTATCTGGTCACTCTCTGACCTGGACACTCTCCTACCTGGACAGTCCCCTACCCGGACACTCCCCTACCGACACTCCCCTACCCGGACACTCCCCTACCGACACTCCCCTACCCGGACACTCCCCTACCCGGACACTCCCCTACCCGGACACGCCCGTACCCGGACACTCCCCTACCCGGACAGTCCCCTACCCGGAAATTCCTCTACCCAGACACTCCCCTAACTGGACACTCTCCTACCTGGACAGTCCCCTACCTGGACGCTCCCCTACCTCGATACTCCCCTACCCCGACACTCCCGTACCTCGACACCCCCCTCCCCAGACATTCCCCTCCCCGGACACTCCCCGACCCGGACACTCCCCGACCCGGACACTCCCTGACCCGGACACTCCCCTACCTGCACACTCCCCTACCCTGTCACTCTCCTACCTGGACGCTCCTGTACCTGGACAGTCCCCTACCTGGACAGTCCCTTACCTGGATACTCCCCCTACCTGGACACTCCCCCTATCCGGACACTCCCCTACCTGGACACTATCCTACCTGGATACTCCTCCTACCTGGACACGCCCCTACCTGGACATTCCTCTACCTGGACACTCCGCTACACGGACACTCCCCGACCTGGACACTCACCTACCTGGACACTCCCCTACCTGGACACTCTCCTACCTGGACACTCCATTACACGGATACTCTCCTACCTGGATACTCCCCTATCCAGACAATCCCAACCTGAACACTCCCCTACCTCGACACTCCCCTACCTCGACACTTCCCTAACCGGACACTCCCTACCCGGACACTCTCCTACCTGGTTACTCCCCTACCTGGATACTCTCCTACCTGGACTCTCTTCCACACGGACACTCCACTACCCAGACACTCCCCTACCCAGACACTCCCCTACCCGGACACTCCCCTACCTCGATACTCCCCTACCCCGACACTCCCCTACCTGGACACTCCCCTACCCGGACACTCCCCTAACTGGACGGTCCCTCACCTGGACGGTCCCCTACCTGGACAGTCCCCTACCTGGATACTCCCCCACCTGGACACTCCCCCACCTGGACACTCCCCTACCTGGATACTCTCCTACCTGGACTCTCTTCCACCCGGACAGTCCCCTAGCTGGACACTCCCCTACCCGGACACTCCCCTACCTGGACCTTCCCCTATGTGGACAGTCCCCTACCCAGATAGTGCTCTACCTGGACACTGCTCTACCTGGAAAGACCCCTATGTGAACAGTCCCCTACCTGGTCACTCTCCTACCTGGACACTCCCCTACCTGGACATTCTCCTATCTGGACAGTCCCAGACCTGGACACTCTCTTACCTGTACACTCTCCTACCCGAACAATCCCCTACCTGGACACGCCCTTACCTGGACACGCCCCTACCTGGACACGCCCCTACCTGGACACTCCCTTACCTGGACACTCCCCTACCTGGACACTCCCCTACCTGGACACTCCTTTACCTGGACACTCCCCTACCTGGACACGCCCCTACCTGGACACGCCCCTACCTGGACACGCCCCTACCTGGACACTCCCCTACCTGGACACTCCCTTACCTGGACACGCCCCTACCTGGACACGCCCCTACCTGGACACGCCCCTACCTGGACACTCCTCTAACTGGACTGTCCCCTACTTGGTCACTCTCCTACCTGGACACTCCCCTACATGGACACTCCCCGACTTGGACCCTCCCCTACCTGGACACTCCTCTCCCTAAACACGCCCATACCTGGACACTCCTCTACCGGGATAGTCCCCTACCTGGACCCTCTCCTACCTGGACACTCCCCTATCCGGACACTCCCCTTCCCGGACACTCTCCTACCTGGACACTCCCCTTCCCGGACACTCTCCTACCTGGACACTCCCCTTCCCGGACACTCTCCTACCTGGACACTCCCCTTCCCGGACACTCTCCTACCCGGACACTCCCCTACCCGGACACTCCCCGACCCGGACACTCCCCTCCCCGGACACTCCCCTCCCCGGACACTCCCCTCCCCGGACACTCCCCTCCCCGGACACTCTCCTACCCGGACACTCCCCGACCCGGACACTCATCTATCTGGTCACTCTCTGACCTGGACACTCTCCTACCTGGACACTCCCCTCCCCAGACACCCCCCTCCCCAGACATTCCCCTCCCCGGACACTCCCCGACCCGGACACTCCCCGACCCGGACACTCCCTAACCCGGACACTCCCCTACCTGCACACTCCCCGACCCTGTCACTCTCCTACCTGGACGCTCCTGTACCTGGACAGTCCCCTACCTGGACAGTCCCCTACCTGGATACTCCCCCTACCTGGATATCCCCTATCTGGACACTCTCCTACCTGAACACTCCCCTATCCAGACAATCCCAACCTGAACACTCCCCTACCTCAACACTCCCCTACCTCAACACTCCCCTACCTAGACATCCTCCTACCTCGACACCCTTCTACCTGGATACTCCCCTACCTCAACACTCCCCTACCCACACACTCCCCTATCTCGACACTCCCCTAACCGGACACTCCCCTAACCGGACACTCTCCTACCTGGACGGTCCTCTACCTGGACGGTCCCCTACCTGGACGGTCCCCTACCTGGATACTCTCCTACTTGGACTCTCTTCCACCCGGACACTCCACTACCCAGACACTCCCCTACCTCGATACTCCCCTACCCCGACACTCCCCTACCTCGACACTCCCCTACCTCGACACTCCCCTACCTCGACACTCCCCTACCCCGACACTCCCCTACCCGGACACTCCCCTACCCGGACCCTCCCCTAACCGGACGGTCCCTCACCTGGACGGTCCCCTATCTGGATACTCTGCTACCTGGATACTCTCCTACCTGGACACTCCCCCACCTGGACACTCCCCTACCCGGACACTCCCCTACCCGGACAGTCCCCTACCTGGACACTCCCCCACCTGGACACTCCCCCACCTGGACACTCCCCTACCCGGACACTCCCCTATATTCACCATCCAGATCACGGTCTATGTAGACAGATGGTTTCTCAGATTCTCTTCTATCCAGATAGTCCACTGTCTCAATACTCTCCTATTTGGGTAGACTACAAATTGGACCATTCCAATATCAAGATACCTTCCTATCCAGACAGTCTGATATCCAAATAATCCACGATTGAGATAGTGGCCTGTCCGGACATTCTCTGTTCTGGACAGTCCACTATGTGGACATTTGCAATCCATCATCTAAAAGCCTTCCCCTTTCCAGACAGTCAACAACTGGACATTGAGCTTTTTGGACAAACCCTTATCCCAAGTTGGACACACCCCTCTCCTTGTCAGAGCCCTAATGGGACAGTTCATTCGTTGGACTGTCAGCTTTTCGGGGCCAATCCAACATTAGAACCATACATTACCCAAAGCACCTCTTCCCAGGAGAGTCTCATATTGTATTGGAAGACAGCCACTATCCAGACCTTTCGGTGTCTGGGTAAATTCCAATCTAAATACACCTCCTGGTATTGTAACGTGATAGCGGTGTCCCTCTGCAACCTCGCGCAATCGAAAATCACACTATGGAAACTCACTGTAGAAAATCATGCTATAGAAACCTGCTATATAAAATCATGCTATAGAAACCTGCTATATAAAATCATGCTATCGAAACCTGCTATATGAAATCATGCTATAGAAACCCACTGTAGAAAATGGTGCTGGGGAAACTCACTAAAGAAACTGGTACTATGGAAACTTGCTATGGAAAATCACACTATGGAAAAATCACACGATGGAAACACTATAGAAAATTGTATTATGGAAACTCTCTATAGAAACTCATGTCGGCCGGGTGCTGGCAGGTGGGACTAGATTGGGTTGGGATATCTGGTCGGCATGGACGGGTTGGACCGAAGGGTCTGTTTCCGTGCTGTACATCTCTCTGACTCTACGCTATGGAAACCCCTTATGGAAAATTGCGCTGCAGAAGACTGATAATAGAAAATCGCTCTCCCCATTCGGCAGAAAGTTTACATTCTCCAAACAATGTCCACAATTTGTCCATCACATTATAGCCAATTTGCACTTACGTTAAAGCAAAAGCACCTGTGGTCCCCCTGACTGGACAATCCCAAATCCAGCCACATACCATCCAAACCCTCTCCAATCTGGATACTCCTCCAGCTGGCACTCCCCTATCCATCACTCCACTATCTGGACAGTTTCCTCTCTGGACAAATTCCTATCTGGATAGCCCTATCTGGACACTCACACCATCTGGAAGGTTTCCTATTTTCTAGCTTCTTTCACTTGCCGCTTTGGAAGGGGCATCGTGTTTCTACACTTGGATTAAGCCTATAGCTGGTAATCTCTGATCTCTGCGATGCTGGTGTGTGAAGGCATCGCAAACAGTAATCAAATTCTTAAAAATGAAAAAACTGTGGATGCTGGAAACCAGAAACAGAAACAAAAACAGGAAAAACACATCAGGTCTGGCAGCATCTGGGGAAAGGATTCAAAACCGTTCTGAAGAAAGATCCCTGGATCTAAAATGTTAATTCTGCTTTCTCTCCACCAATGCTGTCAGACCTGTTGAGTTTCTCCAGCAGTTCCTGTGTTTGTTTTTGAAACAAATGCTGATTCCTGATTGGGACTTACATGGTGCTATGTTACTCTAGTCCTATCCAATGGAAAATGTGTGGGATTAATAGAGCTCAATGTTGAAACTGGTTACTTATTGAAACCACTGGATCTCCAGTTCTTCCCTCGAACTAATGGTTAGATTTTTGATTGATGAATATCACTAAGTGAGGTGTCCATTTTTAGTAGCCTGATCTGGTCTGAATGTACATTAAAAACAGGAAGGTGGATGCGTGTGAGATTGTCTGTATGCATATGTGTATGCTCCTGTATGTCGGTGAGATTGTGTGACTGTGTGACTGTATACGTGTGTGCATGTCTACGTGACAGAGACTGTGTGTTTGAGACTGTGTATTGTCATGTGTAAGTGTGAATGTGTGTGTCGATGTGAGTGATGATGTGTGTCAATCTGTGACTGAGTGTTGGTATGGTTTTCTGTGTGCATGTTGGTGTCTAACCACGTTCATGCGTTGGGTGTGCATGAGACTGTGTTTCTGTGTGACTGTGTCTTCGTGTGTGACTGCATGTTAGAGTGTAACTGCATTAGCGTGTGACTTGGTGTGTGTGTGTCAGTGCGTGACTGTGTTGGTGTGTGGTTGTGTGTTAGCAAGTCTAGCTCTGTATGTTGGTGTGTGTGTCCGTGTGTAACTGTGTAGATGTCAATATGTGACTGTGTCTGTGTGTCTGTGTGTCAGTATGTAGCTCTATGTCAGCATGTGACTGTGTCTATTGATATGTGACTGTATCTGTGTGACTGTGTGACTGTATGTCTATATGTAACTGTATGTATCACTGTGTGTCAGTGTGCAACTCTGTAAGTGTATGATTGTCTGGATGACTGAACATAGAACATTGAACATAACAGTGCAGTACAGGCCTTTCGGTCCTCGATGTTGCGCTGACCTGTGGAACCAATCTGAAGCCTATCTATCCTACACTATCTCATTGCCATCCATTTGTTTATCCAGTGACCACTTAAATGCCCTTTAAAGTTGACAGGTCTACTAATGTTGCAGGCAGGGCATTCCATACTCCTACTACTCTGAGTAACGAAACTACCTCTGACATCTGTCCTATATCTATCATCCCACAATTTAAAGTGGTGTCCCCTCGTGCTAGCCATCACCATCCGAGGCAAAAGGCTTTCACTGTCCACCCTATCTAACCCTCTGATTATCTGACTGTGTCTGTGTCTAACTCTGTGTCAGTGTGTGACTGTGTGTTGGAATGTGACTATTTCTGTGTGACTGTGCATCTATGCGCAACTCTATGTGTGACTGTGGCTGTGTGTCAGTGTGTAACTCTGTGAGTGTGTGACTGTGTCTGTTGGTATGTGTCTGTGTGACTGTGTGTGTAACTTTACTCAATGTGTGATTGTCTGTTGATGTGTGACTCTGTCAGTGTGCAACTCTGTGTCAGAGTTTGACTCTGTGTGACTGTGTCTGTATGACTGTGTCTAACTCTGTGTCAGAGTGTGACTGTGTGACTGTGTCTGTATGACTGTGTATACCTCTGTGTCAGAGTGTGACTCTGTGTGACTGTGTCTGTGTGACTATGTATAACACTGTGTCAGAGTGTGACTGTGTCTAACTCTGTGTCAGAGTGTGACTCTGTGACTGTGTCTGTGTGATTGTGTGTAACTCCGTGTCAGTGTAACTGTGTGACTGTGTCTGTGTGTAACTCTGTGTCAGTGTGACTCTGTGTGACTGTGTCTGTCTGACTATGTGTAACTCCATGTCCGTGTGACTGTGTGACTGTCTGTAACTCTGCGTCAGAGTGTGACTCTGTGTGACTGTGTGTAAATCTGTGTCAGTGTGACTGTGTCTGTATGACTGTGTGTAACTCTGTCAGTGTGTGACTCTGTGTGACTGTGTCTGTGTGACTGTGTGTAACTCTGTGTCAGTGTGACTCTGGGTGACTGTCTGTAACTCTGTGTCAGAGTGTGACTGTGTCTGTGTGATTGTGTGTAACTCCGTGTCAGTGTGACTCTGTGTGACTGTGCATAACTGTCAGTTTGACTCTGTGTGACTGTGTGTAACTCTGTGTCAGAGTGTGACTCTGTGACTGTGTCTGTGTGACTGTGTGTAACTCCGTGTCAGTGTGACTCTGTGACTGTGTGTAACTCTGTGTCAGTGTGACTCAGTGTGACTGTGTGTAACTCTGTCAGTGTGAAACTGTGTCAGTGTGACTCTGTGTGTAACTCTGTGTCAGAGTGTGACTCTGTGACCGTGTCTGTGTGACTGTGTGTAACTCTGTGTCAGTGTGACTCTGTGTGACTGTGTAACTCTGTGTCAGTGTGACTGTGTGTAACTCTGTCTGTGTGAATGTGTGTAACTCTGCGTCAGAGTGACTCTGTGTGACTGTGTCAGTGTGACTGTGTGTAACTCTGTGTCAGTGTGACTCTGTATGACTGTGTGTAACTGTGTCAGTGTGACTCTGTGTGACTGTGTGTAACTGTGTCAGTGTGACTGTGTGTAACTCTGTGTGATTGTGTGTAACTCTGTGTCAGAGTGTGACTCTGTGTGACTGTGTCGGTGTGACTGTATGTAACTCTGTGTCAGTGTGACTCTGTGTGACTGTGTCTGTGTGACTGTGTGTAACTCTGTGTCAGTGTGATTCTGTGTGACTGTGTGTAACTCTGTGTCAGAGTGTGACTCTGTGTGACTGTGTCTGTGTGACTGTGTGTAACTCTGTGTCAGTGTGACTCTGTGTGACTGTGTGTAACTGTGTCAGTGTGACTCTGTGCGACTGTGTGTAAGTCTGTGTCAGTGTGACTGTGTGTAACTCTGTGTCAGTGTGAAACTGTGTCAGTGTGACTCTGTGCCAGAGTGTGACTCTGTGTGACTGTGTCTGTGTGACTGTGCGTAACTCTGTATCAGTGTGACTCTGTGTGACTGTGTGTAACTGTGTCAGAGTGTGACTCTGTGTGACTGTGTCTGTGTGACTGTGTGTAACTGTGTCTGAGTGTGACTCTGTGTGACTGTGTGTAACTGTGTCAGAGTGTGACTCTGTATGACTATGTCTGTGTGATTGTGTGTAACTCTGTGTCAGAGTGTGACTGTGTGACTGTGTGTAACTCTGTGTCAGTTTGACTCTATGTGACTGTGTGTAACTCTGTGTCAGAGTGTGACTCTGTGTGACTGTGTCTGTGTGCCTGTGTGTAACTCTGTGTCAGTGTGACTCTGTGTGACTGTGTGTAACTGTGTCAGTGTGACTCTGTGCGACTGTGTGTAAGTCTGTGTCAGTGTGACTGTGTGTAACTCTGTGTCAGTGTGACTCTGTGTGACTGTGTGTAACTGCGTCAGAGTGTGACTCTGTATGACTGTGTCTGTGTGACTGTGTGTAACTCTGTGTCAGTGTGAAACTGTGTCAGTGTGACTCTGTGTCAGTGTGACTGCGTGTAACTCTGTGTGATTGTGTGTAACTCTGTGTCAGAGTGAGACTATGTGTGACTGTGTGTAACTGTGTCAGTGTGACTCTGTGTGACTGTGTGTAACTCTGTGTCAGAGTGTGACTCTGTGTGACTGTGTCTGTGTGACTGTGTGTAACTCTGTGTCAGTTTGACTGCGTGTAACTCTGTGTGATTGTGTGTAACTCTGTGTCAGAGTGTGACTCTGTGTGACTGTGTCGGTGTGACTGTGTGTAACTCGGTGTCAGTGTGACTCTGTGTGACTGTGTCTGTGTGACTGTGTGTAACTCTGTGTCAGTGTGATTCTGTGTGACTGTGTGTAACTGTGTCACAGCGTGACTCTGTGTGACTGTGTCTGTGTGTAACTCTGTGTCAGTGTGACTCTGTGTGACTGTGTAACTGTGTCAGTGTGACTCTGTGCGACTGTGTGTAAGTCTGTGTCAGTGTGACTGTGTGTAACTCTGTGTCAGTGTGAAACTGTGTCAGTGTGACTCTGTGTGTAACTCTGTGCCAGAGTGTGACTCTGTGTGACTGTGTCTGTGTGACTGTGCGTAACTCTGTGTCAGTGTGACTCTGTGTGACTGTGTGTAACTGTGTCAGAGTGTGACTCTGTGTGACTGTGTCTGTGTGACTGTGTGTAACTGTGACTGAGTGTGACTCTGTGTGACTGTGTAACTGTGTCAGATTGTGACTCTGTGTGACTGTGTCTGTGTGACTCTGTGCGACTGTGTGTGAGTCTGTGTCAGTGTGACTGTGTGTAACTCTGTGTCAGTGTGAAACTGCGTCAGTGTGACTCTGTGTGTAACTCTGTGTCAGAGTGTGACTCTGCGTGACTGTGTCTGTGTGACTGCGTAACTCTGTGTCAGTGTGACTCTGTGTGACTGTGTGTAACTGTGTCAGAGTGTGACTGTGTGTGACTGTGTGTAACTGTGTCTGTGACTCTGTGTGACTGTGTGTAACTGTGTCAGAGTGTGACTCTGTATGACTATGTCTGTGTGACTGTGTGTAACTCTGTGTCAGTGTGACTCTGTGTGACTGTGTGTAACTCTGTGTCAGTGTGAAACTGTGTCAGTGTGACTCTTTGTGTGTAACTCTGTGTTAGTGTGACTGTGTGTAAGTCTGTGTCAGTGTGACTGTGTGTGACTGAGTGTAACTGTGTCAGTGTGACTCTGTGCGACTGTGTGTAAGTCTGTGTCAGTGTGACTGTGTGTAACTCTGTGTCAGTGTGACTGTGTTTGACTGTGTGTAACTTTGTGTCAGAGTGTGACTCTGTGTGACTGTGTGTAACTGTGTCAGTGTGACTCTGTGCGACTGTGTGTAACTCTGTGTCTGTGTGACTGTGTGTAACTGTGTCAGAGTGTGACCCTGTATGACTGTGTCTGTGTGACTGTGTGTATCTCTGTGTCAGAGTGTGACTCTGTGTGACTGGGTCTGTGTGACTGTGTGTAACTGTGTCTGAGTGTGACTCTGTGTGACTGTGTGTAACTGTGTCAGAGTGTGACTCTGTGTGACTGTGTCAGTGTGACTGTGTGTAACTCTGTATCAGTGTGAAACTGTGTCAGTGCGACTCTGTGTGTAACTCTGTGTCAGAGTGTGACTCTGTGTGACTGTGTCTGTGTGACTGTGCGTAACTCTGTGCCAGTGTGACTGTGTGTAACTGTGTCAGTGTGAAACTGTGTCAGTGTGACTCTGTGACTGTGTGTAACTCTGTGTCAGTGTGACTGTGTGTAACTCTGTGTCAGTGTGACTGTGTGTGACTGTGTGTAACTGTGTCAGTGTGACTCTGTGCGACTGTGTGTAAGTCTGTGTCAGTGTGACTGTGTGTAACTCTGTGTCAGTGTGACTGTGTGTAACTCTGTGTCAGTGTGATTCTGTGTGACTGTGTGTAACTGTGTCACAGCGTGACTCTGTGTGACTGTGTCTGTGTGTAACTCTGTGTCAGTGTGACTCTGTGTGACTGTGTAACTGTGTCAGCGTGACTCTGTGCGACTGTGTGTAAGTCTGTGTCAGTGTGACTGTGTGTAACTCTGTGTCAGTGTGAAACTGTGTCAGTGTGACTCTGTGTGTAACTCTGTGCCACAGTGTGACTCTGCGTGACTGTGTCTGTGTGACTGCGTAACTCTGTGTCAGTGTGACTCTGTGTGACTGTGTGTAACTGTGTCAGAGTGTGACTGTGTGTGACTGTGTGTAACTGTGTCTGTGACTCTGTGTGACTGTGTGTAACTGTGTCAGAGTGTGACTCTGTATGACTATGTCTGTGTGACTGTGTGTAACTCTGTGTCAGTGTGACTCTGTGTGACTGTGTGTAACTCTGTGTCAGTGTGAAACTGTGTCAGTGTGACTCTTTGTGTGTAACTCTGTGTTAGTGTGACTGTGTGTAAGTCTGTGTCAGTGTGACTGTGTGTGACTGAGTGTAACTGTGTCAGTGTGACTCTGTGCGACTGTGTGTAAGTCTGTGTCAGTGTGACTGTGTGTAACTCTGTGTCAGTGTGACTGTGTTTGACTGTGTGTAACTTTGTGTCAGAGTGTGACTCTGTGTGACTGTGTGTAACTGTGTCAGTGTGACTCTGTGCGACTGTGTGTAACTCTGTGTCTGTGTGACTGTGTGTAACTGTGTCAGAGTGTGACCCTGTATGACTGTGTCTGTGTGACTGTGTGTATCTCTGTGTCAGAGTGTGACTCTGTGTGACTGGGTCTGTGTGACTGTGTGTAACTGTGTCTGAGTGTGACTCTGTGTGACTGTGTGTAACTGTGTCAGAGTGTGACTCTGTGTGACTGTGTCAGTGTGACTGTGTGTAACTCTGTATCAGTGTGAAACTGTGTCAGTGCGACTCTGTGTGTAACTCTGTGTCAGAGTGTGACTCTGTGTGACTGTGTCTGTGTGACTGTGCGTAACTCTGTGCCAGTGTGACTGTGTGTAACTGTGTCAGTGTGAAACTGTGTCAGTGTGACTCTGTGACTGTGTGTAACTCTGTGTCAGTGTGACTGTGTGTAACTCTGTGTCAGTGTGACTGTGTGTGACTGTGTGTAACTGTGTCAGTGTGACTCTGTGCGACTGTGTGTAAGTCTGTGTCAGTGTGACTGTGTGTAACTCTGTGTCAGTGTGACTGTGTGTAACTCTGTGTCAGTGTGACTCTGTGCGACTGTGTGTAACTCTGTGTCAGAGTGACTCTGTGTGTAACTCTGTGTCAGTGTGACTGTGTGTAACTCTGTCAGAGTGACTGTGTGTGTAACTCTGTGTCAGTGTGACTCTGTGTGTAACTCTGTGTCAGTGTGACTGTGTGTAACTCTGTGTCAGAGTGACTGTGTATGTAACTCTGTGTCAGTGTGACTGTGTGTGTAAGTCTGTGTCAGTGTGACTGTGTGTAACTGTGCCAGAGTGACTGTGTGTGTAACTGTGTTAGTGTGACTCTGTGTGTAACTCTGTGTCAGAGTGACTGTGTGTGTAACTCTGTGTCAATGTGACTCTGTGTGTAAGTCTGTGTCAGTGTGACTGTGTGTAACTGTCAGAGTGACTGTGTGTGTAACTGTGTCAGTGTGACTCTGTGTGTAACTCTGTGTCAGTGTGACTCTGTGTGTAACTCTGTGTCAGAGTGACTGTGTGTGTAACTGTGTTAGTGTGACTCTGTGTGTAACTATGTGTCAGAGTGACTGTGTGTGTAACTCTGTGTCAATGTGACTCTGTGTGTAAGTCTGTGTCAGTGTAACTGTGTGTAACTGTGTCAGAGTGACTCTGTGTGTAACTCTGTGTCAGTGTAACTGTGTGTAACTGTGTCAGAGTGACTCTGTGTGTAACTCTGTGTCAGTGTGACTCTGTGTGTAACTCTGTGTCAGAGTGAACTCTGTGTCAGTGTGACTGTGTGTAACTCTGTGTCAGAGTGAACTCTGTGTCAGTGTGACTGTGTGTAACTCTGTGACGGCATTTATCTCTCTGTGTCAGCGGCCCTGTGCATGGCTCTGAGCTCCCGTGTGTTCAGCTCTCTCCTGTTGGAGTTGGAGTTGATTTTCTGTTCCGGACACCGAGCACACTGTCCTGTGGGACAAGCTGCAGCTCCCCTCACTGCTTCCCCGCCTCTGGCTCTTCCTGAGGGGCTGATGCAGTGACTGACAGTCGGCTAGCCTTTCTGGAGAGTGACCCTGGGAGCACCGCTGGGATCTGGGATCAGAGCCCCAGTCCTCTCCGGGCTGAGGGAGATTCTCAGCCGCCGACAGAACAAACATCCCCCCAAGGTCTGAGCTCCTCCAACACCAGAGTGTGTTCTTCCAACTGCATCAGTCAGTGGGCAAGAGGCAGAATGGTATCTCCGAGAGAGAGAGAGAGAGACAAGGACACTGAGAGGGATAGGGAAAGGGGGCTGTGGGGAGAGAGGAAGGGGACAGAGGGAGAGTTATAGAGGACGATAGAGAGGGGGAGGGGGAGGGAACAGGACTCGGGTCAGCTTCACTTTGGCTAGTCCAGGGACTGCTCCTGAGCACAGGAAGATCCCAGACTAAGCAATGCCGGAGCTGAGAGTGGGTAACCAGTTCGGAACGCCAGTGTGGGGCCAGTATCAACACATCAATACTCCCGGTTATAGCGCCGTCCGAACACCTCCTCAAACAGGGAGGCTCCGTGTGTCTGTGTGTGTATCCCTGTCTCTATGTGTCCCTGTGTATCTGTGTATATGTGTGTATGTGTCCCTGTATCTATATATTCCTCTGTGTATCTCTGTGTGTGTGTGTGTCTGTGTGTATCTGTGTCTGTGTCCCTGTCTCTATATATCCCTCAGTGTATCTGTGTGTGTTTGTGTCCCTGTCTCTATATATTCCTCTGTGTATCTGTGTGTGTGTCTGTGTGTATCTGTGTCTGTGTCCCTGTCTCTATATATCCCTCAGTGTATCTGTGTGTGTGTCTCTGTCCCTGTCTCTAAGTATCCCTCAGTGTATCTGTGTGTGTCTGTGTCCCTGTCTCTATATATTCCTCTGTGTATCTGTGTGTGTGTCTGTGTGTATCTGTGTCTGTGTCCCTGTCTCTATATATCCCTCAGTGTATCTGTGTGTGTGTCTGTGTCCCTGTCTCTAAGTATCCCTCTGTGTATCTGTGTGTGTGTCTGTGTGTGTATCTGTGTCTGTGTCCCTGTCTCTAAGTATCCCTCAGTGTATCTGTGTGTGTGTCTGTGTGTGTATCTGTGTCTGTGTCCCTGTCTCTAAGTATCCCTCAGTGTATCTGTGTGTGTGTGTCTGTGTCCCTGTCTCTAAGTATCCCTCAGTGTATCTGTGTGTGTGTCTGTGTCCCTGTCTCTAAGTATCCCTCTGTGTATCTGTGTGTGTGTCTGTGTGTGTATCTGTGTCTGTGTCCCTGTCTCTAAGTATCCCTCAGTGTATCTGTGTGTGTGTTTGTGTCTGTGTGTCTCTCAGTGTCCCTGTCTCTAAGTATCCCTCTGTGTATCTGTGTGTGTGTCTGTGTGTGTATCTGTGTCTGTGTCCCTGTCTCTAAGTATCCCTCAGTGTATCTGTGTGTGTGTGTCTGTGTCCCTGTCTCTAAGTATCCCTCAGTGTATCTGTGTGTGTGTCTGTGTGTATCTGTGTCTGTGTCCCTGTCTCTAAGTATCCCTCAGTGTATCTGTGTGTGTGTCTGTGTCCCTGTCTCTAAGTATCCCTCTGTGTATCTGTGTGTGTGTCTGTGTGTGTATCTGTGTCTGTGTCCCTGTCTCTAAGTATCCCTCAGTGTATCTGTGTGTGTGTTTGTGTCTGTGTGTCTCTCAGTGTCCCTGTCTCTAAGTATCCCTCTGTGTATCTGTGTGTGTGTCTGTGTGTGTATCTGTGTCTGTGTCCCTGTCTCTAAGTATCCCTCAGTGTATCTGTGTGTGTGTGTCTGTGTCCCTGTCTCTAAGTATCCCTCAGTGTATCTGTGTGTGTGTCTGTGTGTATCTGTGTCTGTGTCCCTGTCTCTATATATCCCTCAGTGTATCTGTGTGTGTGTCTGTGTCCCTGTCTCTAAGTATCCCTCTGTGTATCTGTGTGTGTGTCTGTGTGTGTATCTGTGTCTGTGTCCCTGTCTCTAAGTATCCCTCAGTGTATCTGTGTGTGTGTTTGTGTCTGTGTGTCTCTCAGTGTCCCTGTCTCTAAGTATCCCTCAGTGTATCTGTGTGTGTGTCTGTGTGTGTATCTGTGTCTGTGTCCCTGTCTCTAAGTATCCCTCAGTGTATCTGTGTGTGTGTGTCTGTGTCCCTGTCTCTAAGTATCCCTCTGTGTATCTGTGTGTGTGTTTGTGTCTGTGTGTCTCTCAGTGTCCCTGTCTCTAAGTATCCCTCTGTGTATCTGTGTGTGTCTGTGTCCCTGTCTCTAAGTATCCCTCTGTGTATCTGTGTGTGTTTGTGTCTGTGTGTATCTGTGTCTGTGTCCCTGTCTCTAAGTATCCCTCTGTGTATCTGTGTGTGTTTGTGTCTGTGTGTATCTGTGTCTGTGTCCCTGTCTCTAAGTATCCCTCAGTGTATCTGTGTGTGTGTGTGTGCCCGTGTGTCTCTCAGTGTCCCTCTGAGTGTTTCAGCATCAAACTGCTGAGGGGTGACTGGGCTCAGTTTGCTCCCCCCCCCCCCCCCCCCCCCCCGTGTGTGTGTGTGCTGCTGCCGATGAGATTCCCGGTCTCCCGGTTCTTACCGCTGTGTGCCGGTGTTTTCCGGGATGTTCCCGGGCTCCGCTCCCATCCCAGAAGGCGGTCCCGGCTCAGCTCTCTCCCAGTCTCCGTCTGTGTGCTCAGCGGGCTGGGACTGACCCTCTGGATACCCCCCAGCCCCCGGTTCCTCCCTCTCCCTCTCCCTCTGTGATGGGGGCTCACTCCCTCTCCCTGAGCCCCTTCACCCCCCTCCCCAACACTATTACACACACACACACACACAATAGTACAACACACACACACACAATGCACAGAAACCTGGGGAAGGGGGTGGGGGGGGGGGAGAACCATTCCTCACTCACCTGAGGCATCCCTCCCTCATCTCGCCCCAAGAGGGCTATCACCCGCTGGACGGGCCCAACGGACTTGCCTGTGATACCGGGGGGCACTCCTGAAGTTGGACGCGGAATGGTGTCTGCCTGGTGGCGTGGGGCAGTGCTAACGGTGGGTGCTCCGGGCTGTCACTGAGGCTGGGTTTCCTGGGGGTGGGGGGGGGTCTGAGCCCCTTCCTGGGTCCGGGAGGCAGTGAGGGGCGAAACGGGCAGCACTCACCGCTGCACAGACTCGACTCTGCTGGAATTTGAGAATCCCAGTTCCAGATTATTTCCCGAGAGCTGTCCACAAGCCACACACTCAGTCTCTCTCTGTCTCTGTCTCCACTGAAGGTTTCTCGCTGGTCTGTTCCTTTATTTCCAAACTGTTCCTGTGACAGACGTTGCTTTGATAAGCCAAAGGGGCAGTGGAAATGGCGAAAATGCTCACTGAATGTTGCACCAGGCTCGAGAGGCGGCACTGACAACGGCTGGGAGTGAAAAGGGCGCACGGGTCTGCATTTGGATAGCCCCTTTCACAATCGCAGGGCACCTCAAAGCGCCCTGCAGCCAAGGAGTGGAGGTGCAGTAACTTGAAATGTTCAGATAGGTGGCGCACGGCACACTCCCACCCCCTCTCCCCCCACCCCCCAGACAGCAAGGAGATAATGACCAGTTCCCAGTCAGGGTTAACTACATTGCTGTGAACCTGGAGTCACATGTACACCTGACCAGGTAAAGATGGCCGACTCCCTTCCTGAGAGCACCTGAGTGAATCAAAGAGGGTTTTGCAGCACCCAGTGGTCACCATCCCTGAGACTAGCTTTCAACTGCAGGTTGATGATGAATCACAAGTTAAATTCTACCAGCTGCTGTGTGGGGGGGGGGGGATTTGCACGGTGTCCTCAAAGCGCAAGTGGGGCTCGTCAGGATTGAGGCTGGGAGGACCCCAGCAACTACTCCCCTGCTGGGGTTTCTGTGCTCACCCGAGACCGGGCGATCTGGAAGGCGGTAGATGTGAGTGTGCAGCCCTCCCACAGTGGCACACCGAACGAGTTGCCTATTTCGACAGGCACTGGCAAGTGGCACAGTGTGGATCCATAACCTGCTGATTGAGAGTTCATCCACCCACACACCCACACACACACACACACACACACCCGCACACACACCCACACACACACTCACCCACACTCACACACCCACACACACACAGTACGATGAACACAGACAGATCAGACACTGACAGGGATAATGAGGCGGCCAGTGTTAACGAGGATGTCTTAACCAAATTGGGAGGGTTGAGGGTGACACAGGATGGTACACGTTGAGTAGAGTGTCGTTAGTACCTGGGAATGATGGAGAAGCAGAGAAGAGCAGGAGGATAAGGGACAAATGTTGTATTTTGTTAACAAAAGGGTTGGATAGTCAGGGTTAATGAGGCCGGTGTGAGCCTAAGGTAGCTGCTGTGTTTCTCATTTGGAGGGAGTACATTATCATGAAGCTGTGAGGCTGTCTGATTCCCTCTAGCAACTGGAGAGGAGAACGGGTGAGGTGTGTGCCAGTTCCAATCGAAGTGGGCGACCATGGCTAATGGCGTTCCACAGGGCTCAGTGTTGGGATTGCATCTCTTCACCTTCCACATGAACAATGTGGACCAAGGAACTGAGGGCTTTGTTGCTAAGTTTGTGGCTCTCACAAAGATAGGTGGAGAGACAGGTAATGATGGGAGAAGGGCTTGGACGGGCGAAGAGATAGGGAACAAAAGTGGCTGATGGAATACAATGTGGGAAAGTGTGAGGTCGTGCACCTTGGTCGGAAAAACAGAGATTTTCTAAACAGGGAAAGACCTCGGAAATCTGAAGCACAAAGAGATTCATTGATCAGGATTCTCTTAAGGTGAACCCGCAGGTTCAGATGGCAGTTAGGAAGGCAAACGCAATGTTCGCATTCATTGCAAAGGGGCTAGAATACAAGAGCAGAGATGTCTTGCTGAGACTGTGTAAGGGTCTGGTCAGACCGCATTTGGAATATTGTGAGCAGTTTTAGGGCTCAGGTCAAAGGAAGGACCAAAGGCTGGAATTGTGGGAAAGGTCCAGAGGAGGATTTCAGGTATGGTCCCAAAGATAAAGGGCTTGTTAAATGAGCAGCTGAGGACTCGATGCAGTTTAGAAGGTTGAGGGGGGCCTTACAGAATACTGAGAGACCTGGATAGAGAAGATGTTACCATAAGACCATAGGACATAGGAGTGGAAGTAAGGCCATTCGGCCCATCGAGTCCACTCCGCCATTCAATCATGGCTGATGGGCACTTCAACTCCACTTACCCGCATTCTCCCCGTAGCCCTTAATTCCTCGAGACAACAAGAAACTATCAATCTCTGCCTTGAAGACATTTAGCGTCCCGGCCTCCACTGCACTCCATGGCAATGAATTCCACAGGCCCACCACTCTCTGGATGAAGAAATATCTCCGCATTTCTGTTCTGAATTGACCCCCTCTAATTCTAAGGCTGTATCCACGGGTCCTAGTCTCCTCACCTAACGGAAACAATTTCCTAGCGTCCACCCTTTCCAAACCATGTATTATCTTGTAAGTTTCTGTTAGATCTCCCCTTAATCTTCTAAACTCCAATGAATACAATCCCAGGATCATCAGCCGTTCCTCGTATGTTAGACCTACCATTCCAGGGATCATCCGTGTGAATTTCCGTAGGACTTACTCCAGTGCCAGTATGTCCTTCCTGAGGTGTGGGGACCAAAACTGGAGACAGTACTCAAAATGGGGCCTAACCAGAGCTTTATAAAGTCTCAGTAGCACAACGGTGCTCAGTAGCACCACTAGTAGGAGAGACTAGAACCTGAGGGCCCAGCCTCAGAGTGAAGAGACAGCCCTTTAGAACTGAGATGAGGTGGAATATCTTCAGCCAGAGGGTTAGTTAACCTGTGGACCTCATTGCTGCACAGGACTGAGGAGGGGCCCAAGTCACTGAGTCCATTTCAGAGAAAAGGACAAAAGGCAGGAGAATGGGGTTCAAAACCATGTCAACCCATGGTCGAGTGGTGGAGCAGATTTGATGGTCCGAATGGCCTAATTCTGCTCCTGTTTCTTACTCTTTCGTGGGAGTGAGGGAGGTGAGTGAGTGGGTGGGTGGGAGTGAGGGAATGGCTGAGTGACTGGGAGTGAATGAGAGAGTGGATGGGCTTGAGTGAATGGATAGGAGTGACTGAGTAGGTGGGAATGAGGGCAGGAGTGAGTGGGTGTGGATGAGTGAGTTGTTGAAGTGAGTGGGTGGGAGTGAGAGAGTGGCTGGGAGTGGATGAGTGGGAGGGAGTGAGCTGGATGGAGTCATAGTCATAGAGATGTACAGCATGGAAACAGACCCTTCGGTCCAACCTGTCCAGGGAGTGAGGGCGAGTGAGTGAGTGGGTGGGAGTGAGTGGGATGGATTGAGTGGGAGTGATTATATAGCAGTGAGTGAGTGAGTGGGAATGGGGGGGAGGGTGAGTGATAGTGCATAGGCAGGACAGGGTGGGTGTGGTTGGGACTAAGAGGAGGAGAGTGAATCAGAGAGAGTAAGTGTGAGTGAGTAGTGGAATGCAATGAATCGGTGGGTGGGAGGGAGGGTTGGGAATGAGTGAGAGTAGATAGGTGGGTGGGAGGGAGGGTTGGGAATGAGTGAGAGTAGATAGGTGGGTGGGAGGGAGGGTTGGGAATGAGTGAGAGTAGATAGGTGGATGGGAGGGACTGAGTGGGTGAGAGGGAGGGAGTGAGTGAGTGGGTGGGTGAGAGGGAGGGAGTGGGTGAGAGGGAGTGAGTGAGAGGGAGGGAGTGAGAGGGAGGGAGTGAGTGGAGGTGAGTGATTGTGTGGGAGTGAGTGAGTGGGTGGGAGTGAGTGGCGGTGAGTGAGTGGTAGTGAGTGAGTGAGTTGGAGGCAGTGAGTGAGTGGGTTGGAGTGAGTGAGTGAGTGGGTGGGAGTGAGTGAGTAAGAGTGAGTGGAGGTGAGTGAGTGAGTTGGAGGGAGTGAGTGAGAGGGAGGGAGAGAGTGAGTGAGAGGCAGGGAGAGAGTGAGTGAGTGGGAGGGAGGGAGTGAGTGGGTGGGTGAGAGGAACGGAGTGAGTGACTGGGTGGGTGAGAGGGAGTGAGTGAGTGAGTGGGAGTGAGTGACTGAGTGGGTGAGAGGGAGGGAATGAGTGAGTGAGTGGGTGAGAGGGACGGAGTGAGTAAGGGAGTGAGTGGTGGTGAGTGAGTGAGTGAGAGGGAGGGAGTGAGTGAGAGTGAGTGAGTGAGAGGGAGTGGGTGAGAGGGAGGGAGTGAGTGGAGGTAAGTGAATGAGTTGGAGTGAGTGAGTGGGAATGAGTGAGAGGGAGTGAGTGAGAGGGAGTGAATGGAGGTGAGTGAATGAGAGGGAGAGAGTGGGTGAGAGGGAGTGAGTGAGAGTGAGTGAGTGAGAGGGAGGGAGTGAGTGAGAGGGAGGGAGTGAGAGGGAGGGGGTGAGTGAGAGGGAGAGAGTGAGAGGGAGGGAGTGAGGTGAGTGAGAGGGAGGGAGTGAGTGTGTAGGTGGGAGTGGAGGTGAGTGAGTGAGAGGGAGGGAGTGAGTGAGAGGGTGGGAGTTAGTGGGTGAGTGAGAGGGAGGGAGTGAGGTGAGTGAGTGAGAGGGAGGGAGTGAGTGAGTAGGTGGGAGTGGAGGTGAGTGAGTGAGAGGGAGGGAGTGAGTGAGAAGGTGGGAGTGACTGAGTGGGTGAGTGAGAGGGAGGGAGTGAGTGAGTGAGTGGGAGTGAGTGAGTGTGACGGAGTGAGTGAGTGAGAGAGAGGGAGAGAGTGAGTGAGAGGGAGGGGTGAGAGGAACAGAGTGAGTGGAGGTGACTGAGTGAGAGGGAGGGAGTAAGTGAGAGGGAGGGAGTGAGTGAGAGGGAGGGAGTGAGTGAGAGGGAGGGAGTGAGTAGAGGTGAGTAAGGGAGTGGGAGGGAGTGAGTGAGTGAGTGGGAGTGAGTGAGTCAGAAGGAGTGAGTGACTGGGTGGGAGTGAGTGAGAGGGAGGGAGGGAGTGAGAGGGAGTGAATGGACGTGAGTGAATGAGAGGGAGAGAGTGGGTGAGAGGGAGTGAGTGAGAGTGAGTGAGTGAGAGGGAGGGAGTGAGGTGAGTGAGAGGGAGGGAGTGAGAGGGAGGGAGTGAGAGGGAGGGAGTGAGTGAGAGGGAGGGAGTGAGAGGGAGGGAGTGAGGTGAGTGAGAGGGAGGGAGTGAGTGTGTAGGTGGGAGTGGAGGTGAGTGAGTGAGAGGGAGGGAGTGAGTGAGAAGGTGGGAGTGAGTGAGTGGGTGAGTGAGAGGGAGGGAGTGAGTGAGTGAGTGGGAGTGAGTGAGTGTGACGGAGTGAGTGAGTGAGAGAGAGGGAGAGAGTGAGTGAGAGGGAGGGGTGAGAGGAACAGAGTGAGTGGAGGTGACTGAGTGAGAGGGAGGGAGTGAGTGAGAGGGTGGGAGTGAGTGAGAGGGAGGGAGTGAGTGGAGGTGAGTAAGGGAGTGGGAGTGAGTGAGTGAGTCAGAAGGAGTGAGTGACTGGGTGGGAGTGAGTGAGAGGGAGGGAGTGAGTGGAGGTGAGTAAGGGAGTGAGAGGGAGTGAGTGAGTGAGTCAGAAGGAGTGAGTGACTGGGTGGGAGTGAGTGAGAGGGAGTGAGTGAGTGGAGGTGAGTAAGGGAGTGGGAGGGAGTGAGTGACTGGGTGGGAGTGAGTGAGAGGGAGGGAGGGAGTGAGTGGGAAGGAGTGAGTGAGAGGAGGTGAGTGAGTGAGTGGGAGTGAGTGGAGGTGAGTGAGTGAGAGGGAAGGAGTGAGTGAGAGGGATTGAGTGAGTGAGAGGGAGTGAAT
This sequence comes from Chiloscyllium punctatum, assembly GCF_047496795.1. Classification (NCBI taxonomy): domain Eukaryota; kingdom Metazoa; phylum Chordata; class Chondrichthyes; order Orectolobiformes; family Hemiscylliidae; genus Chiloscyllium; species Chiloscyllium punctatum. The sequence continues at coordinate 71,282,811 of NC_092750.1, forward strand.
GAGAGGGTGGGAGTGAGTGAGAGGGTGGGAGTGATTGAGAGGGAGAGAGTGAGAGGGAGGGAGTGAGTGAGAGGGTGGGTGAGAGGGAGGGAGTGAGTGAGAGGGAGGGAGTGAGTGAGTGGGAAGGAGTGAGTGAGAGGAGGTGAGTGAGTGAGTGGGAGTGAGTGGAGGTGAGTGAGTGGGAGATAGTGAGTGAGAAGGAGGGAGTGAGTGAGTGGGAAGGAGTGAGTGAGAGGGCGTGAGTGAGTGGGAAGGAGTGAGTGAGAGGAGGTGAGAGGGAGGGAATGAGTGAGTCAGAAGGAGGGAGTGAGTGGGTGGGAGTGAGTGAGAGGGAGGGAGTGAGTCAGAAGGGGTGAGTGAGTGGAGGTGAGTGAGTGAGTGGAGATAAGTGACTGAGAGATAGTGAGTGAGAGGGAGGGAGGGAGTGAGAGGGAGGGAGGGAGTGAGAGGGAAGGAGTGAGTGAAAGGAAGTGAGTGAGTGGAGGTGAGTCAGTGAGTGGGAGTGAGTGAGTGAGTCGGAGGGAGTGAGTGAGTGAGAGGGAGTGAGTGAGTGAGTCGGAGGGAGTGAGTGAGTGAGAGGGAGTGAGTGAGAAGGAGAGAGGGAGTGAGTGAGTGGGTAGGAGTGAGTGGAGGTGAGTGAGTGAGTTGGATGGAGTGAGTGAGTGAGAGGGAGTGAGTGAGTGAGAGGGAGTGAGTGAGTGGTGAGTGAGTAAGTGAGAGGAAGGGAATGAGTGAGTGGGTGGGAGTGAGTGAGTGGTGAGTGAGTGAGAGGGTGGGAGTGAGTGAGTGGTGAGTGAGTGAGAGGGAGGGAGTGAGTGAGTGGGTGGGAGTGAGTGAGTGGTGAGTGAGTGAGGTGGGAGTGAGTGAGAGGAAGTGAGTGAGAGGAAGTGAGTGAGAGGGAGTGAGTGAGAGGGAGTAAGTGAGAGGGAGCGAGTGAGTGAGTGGGAGTGAGAGGGAGTGAGTGAGAGGGAGTGAGTGAGTGGGTGGGAGTGAGAGGGAGTGAGTGAGAGGGAGCGAGTGAGTGAGTGGGAGTGAGAGGGAGTGAGTGAGAGGGAGTGAGTGAGTGAGTGGGAGTGAGAGGGAGTGAGTGAGAGGGAGCGAGTGAGTGAGTGGGAGTGAGAGGGAGTGAGTGAGAGGGAGTGAGTGAGTGAGTGGGAGTGAGAGGGAGTGAGTGAGAGGGAGTGAGTGAGTGAGTGGGAGTGAGAGGGAGTGAGTGAGAGGGAGTGAGTGAGTGGGTGGGAGTGAGAGGGAGTGAGTGAGAGGGAGTAAGTGAGAGGGAGCGAGTGAGTGAGTGGGAGTGAGAGGGAGTGAGTGAGAGGGAGTGAGTGAGTGAGTGGGAGTGAGAGGGAGTGAGTGAGTGGGTGGGAGTGAGAGGGAGTGAGTGAGAGGGAGTGAGTGAGTGGGAGTGAGAGGGAGCGAGTGAGAGGGAGTGAGTGAGTGGGTGGGAGTGAGAGGGAGTGAGTGAGAGGGAGTGAGTGAGTGGGAGTGAGAGGGAGTGAGTGAGAGGGAGTGAGTGAGTGGTGGTGAATGAATGGTGATGGTTTGGGAGAGAGTAGGTCTCAGGAGGTGGAAGTTATTTGGTGTAAGTGAGTGTGTAAGAGAGTGTTGATAGGAATGTTGAGCCGTACAGCACACCAACAGACCATTCAGTCCAACTAACCCACGCCAAGATTCCCAAACTAAACTTCATTCCACTTGCGTGCATTTAGCCCATATCCCTCTAAACCTTTCCTAAGTATGTACATGTCTTTTAAATGTTGTAACTGTACCTGCATTTAACACTTCCCCTGCCAGTTCATTTCACACATGAACCATTCTCTGTGTTAAAACATTGACCCTCATGTCCCTTTTCCTCACACAGCCCTAGCTTTGAACTCCTACGTCCTTGCTAATAATCTTATCTATTCTCTTCATGATTTTATAAAACTCTCTAAGGTCACTGCTCCCCCGTCCTATGCTCCAGTGAAAAAAGTCCCAGCCTATCCAGTCTATCCTTTTAACTGAAACCCTCCATTCCTGGCAACATCCTGGTAAATCTTTCCTGCACCCTCTCAAGTTTGATAATATTCTTCTTTTAACAAGGTGACTAGAACTGTACGCAATACTCTGAAAGTGGCCTTACCAACATCCTGTACTGCTTCAACATGACACCCCAATTCCTAGCTCAATAGTCTGACCAATGAAAGCTAGTGTGCTAAATGCCTTTTTAACTCCCCTGATGAAGGGCTTACGCCCAAAACGTCGACTCTCCTGCTCCTCGGATGCTGTCTGACCTGCTGTGCTTTTCCAGTGCCACACTTTTTGACTTTTTAACTACCCTGTCTAACTTTAATGCAAATTTCAAAGAAATACGTTCCTGAACCCCTCTGTTCGACAACACTACCCAGGGCCCTACTATTAATTGTATAAGTGCTGTCCTTGTTCATTTTACCAAAATCCAATACTTCACATTTATCTAAATTAAACTCTATCTGCCACTCCTCAGCCCATTGACCCAATTGATCCCTTTGTACTCTTAGTCTTATTCACAGTCCGCTATACCACCAATTTTGATGTCATCTGCAAACTGAGTAACCACACCTCCTAAATTCTCATTCAAATCAATTAAATACATTACAAACAAAAGTGGACCCAGCACCAATCCTTGTGACACCCCACTGGTCAAAGGCCTCCAGTCTGAAAAACAACCCTCCATCACCACCCTCTGTCTCCTACCATCAAGCCCCGATTTTGTAACCAGTTGGCAAGCTAACCCTGAATCCCAGTGTCTGGGATCCCTGTCTGTCAATGGGAGTGTGCGGCTGGAGTAAATGGGTGGGAATGAGTGGGAGGGAGTGGGATCGGGTGATTTGATATACGGTGAGTGCGTGTGAGTGAGTGGGTGAGAGTGAGTGGAATGGAATGAGTGTGCGTAATTGGGAGTGACTGTGTGTGAGTGAGTGATTGGCAGTGAGAGGAGGTGAGTGAATCAGTGGGACTGAGTTCGAGTAATGGGATGGAAGGAGACGTTGGGTGGGAGTGAGTCCGAGGGAGTGACTGAGTGGTGATAGTGAGAGAGTGGAATTGAGAGGGAGTGATTTAATTTAATAATTTATTGTTAGGTGTATTTCTTGTATTGACAATGAAACGTGTTGTTTAGTGTTGTTTCAGAAAACCAACCAAAACACTTGGAAATTAGAGCCAGAAAAATAAAACAATAAAGTTTATAGAGTTATAGAGGACACAGACCCTTCGGTCCAACAAGTCCATGCTGAACATAATCCCAAACTAAACTAGAACCACCTGCCTGCTCCTGGCCCATATCTTCCAAACCTTTTCTATTCATGTACTTACCCAAGTGTCTTTTAAACATTGTAATTGTGTTGCATCCACCACTTCTTCGGGAAGTTCATTCCCCTTCATTTATTTGTATCATCAATAGACATGGTTGAGATGCTGGAAGACGGGAGGGTTGCTAACATGGTGCTACTATTTAAGAAAGACAACAAAGAAAAGCCAGGGAACTATAGACCATGGGCCTGACCTCGGTGGTGGGCAGGTTGTTGGAGGGAATCCTGAGGGACAGGATGTCCATGTATTTGGAAAGGTAAGGGCTGATGAGGGATAGTCAGCATGGCTTTGTGCCTGGGAAATTATGTCTCACTTGATTGAGTTTAAAAATCTCACAGCACCAGGTTATAGCGCAACAGGTTTATTTGGAAGCACTAGCTTTCAGAGTGCTGCTCCTTTGTCAGGTGGTTATCATATTGGTAAACGATAACATTGGGTAAACATTATAACCCGGTGTGGTGTGATTTTTAACCTTGTCCACTCCAGTCCAACACCAGCACCTCCAAATCATGACTTGATTTGAGTTTTTTGAAGAAGTAATGAAGAAGATTGATGAGGGCAGAGCAGTGGATGTGGTCTATATGGACTTCAGTAAGGTGTTCAACAAGGTTCTTCATGGGAGACTGGTTAGCAAGGTTAGATCTCATGGAATACCGGGAGAACTAGCCATTTGGATACAGAACTGGCTCAAAGGTAGAAGACAGAGGGTGGTGGTGGAGGGTTGCTTTTCAAACTGGAGGCCTGTGACCAGTGGAGTGCCACAAGGATCGGTGCTAGGTCCACTGCTTTTCATCTTTTATATAAATAATTTGGATGTGAACATAGGAGGTAGGGTTAATAAGTTTGCCGATGACACTAAACTTGGTTGGTGTAGTGGACAGTGAAGAAGATTACCTCAGAGTACAGTGGGATCTTGATCAGATGGGCCAATGGGCTGAGGAATGGCAGATAGAATTCAATTTAGATAATTGTGAGGTATTGCATTTTGGAAAGGCAAATCAGAGCAGAACTTATACACTTAATGGTAAGGTCCTAGGGAGTGTTGCTGAACAAAGAGACCTTGGAGTGCAGGTTCATAGCTCCTTGAAAGTGGAGTCACAGGTAGATAGGATAGTGAAGAAGGCATTTGGTATGCTTTCTTTTATTTGTCAGAGTATTGAGTACAGGAGTTGGGAGGTCATGTGGCTGTACAGGACATTGGTTAGGTCACTTTTGGAATATTGTGTGCAATTCTGGTCTCCCTGCCGCAGAAAGGATTTGATGAAACTGGGAAAGGTTCAGAAAAGGTTCATGAGAATGTTGCCAGGGTTGTAGGATTTGAGCAATTGAGAGAGGCTGAATAGATTGGGGCTGTTTTTTTTCTGGACCATTGGAGGGTGAGGGGTGACTTTGTAGAGGTTTATAATATTGTGAGTGGCATGAATAAGATAATTGGACAAAGTCTTTTCCCCAGGGAGGGGGAGTCCAAAACTAGAGGGCATAGATTTAAAGTGAGAGGAGAAAGATTTAAAAGGGATGGAAGGGGCAACTTTCTCATGTGGTGGGTGGTGCGTGTACGGAACAAGCTGCCAGAGGAAATGGTGGAGGCTGGTACAATTACAGCATTTAAAAGGTATCTGGATGGGTGTATGAATAGGAAGGGTTTAGAGGGATATTAACGAGACTAGATTCTTTTCGGATATCTGGTTGACATGGACGAGTTAGACCAAAGGGTCTGTTTCTGTGCTGTGTGCAGGAGACGATCGTTTATCCGAAATTCCGAAATCCAAAAACTTCCGAAATCCAGAATTTTGTTCGTGAGGTTTGATTTCCTCCATAACAAGATTGTTTGGTGTGTGAACAGTTAACCCAAGTCCACGCCCACTCGACCCACATCACTCAGATGTGCTGTGGCAGCCGTATGGCCCAGCACTGGCAGGAGTCAATTCTGTCTCACAGCTCATAGTAGTCACACTTGCGTCTGCCACTTGGTAAGTTTTTTTTTTGATTTCACCGTGGAAATGCCATTTATTCCAAAATCCCCAAATCTGAAAACCAGCTGTCCCCGAGGGTTTCGGATAAAAGATTGTCTACCTGTATTTCAGTGCGAACCACCCTCTGTGTAAAAAAAATGTCCCCCTGGTGTATTTTTTTAAAATCTCTCTCCTCTCGCCTTAAAAAATCATGCCCTCTGGCCTTCAAACGTATAGACTTATCTCAATAAAGGTAGGTAGTCTGCGGGACAGCTCCCACATCGAGCTCAGCCTCGGCCCTGGATCTGGTTTCCTCCGTCCTGGTCCTCATGTCCGTGTTGCTAAAACCGATTACACTGCTGCAATCGTGCTTCACCACCTCTCGGGAACTAAGAGTGGCCCACTCACCAACAGGATCTCACCTCCACCAATAAGACAGGGTGAGTGAGTGTGCAGGAGGGACTGTGTGGGAGAAAGAGTGGGAGTGAGGATCAAATATGTCAGGAGATTGGCTGTTAAGAGTAATAGTATTGTAATAGTAGGGGATTTTTTTAATCTTTCAGACATTGACTAGGGCTGCCATAGTGTCAAGGACCTGGATGGGAAGGAATTTGTTCAGTCATTAGACAGGGGTCAAAATCCGACATCCTCTTTGGAGATAAGATACAACAGATGACTGAAGTGATAATGGAGCGGCACTTTGGGACCAGTGACCATAATTCTATTAGTTATAAAATAGTTATGGAAAAGAATGGGACTGATTAAAGTCAAAGTTCTAAATTGAGGTTAGGCCAATCTTGATGGTATTAGACAGGAACTTTCAAACTTGACGAGGGGAGGGCTCCTCCCAGATAAAGGGACGTCCGGCACAATGGGAGGTTGTCAAAAATGAGATGATGACAGTTCAGAGACAGTATGTTCTTGTTAGTGTGAAGGGTAAACGGCAGGAGCAGGTGACACTGGATGACTAAAGGTATTGAGCTCTGTTCAAGAAAAAGGAGGGATATGTCAGGTATAGACAGCTGGGATTAAATGAATCCCTTGATTATTGTAGGAGTACACTTAAGAGTGAAATCAGGAGACAAAAACAGGACATGCAATAGCTTTAACTGATAAGGTTAAAGAGAATCCAAAGAGAGTGGGCAAGTATATCAAGGGTGCTGGAAGAGCACCCAATTCCTCTGCCTCCCACTCTGCCAAGGACATGGAGGTCCTGGGCCTCTTTCACCGCCGCTCCCTCACCACCAGACGCCTGGAGGAAGAACACCTCACCTTCCGCCTCGGAACACTTCAACTCCAGGGCATCAATGTGGACTTCAACAGTTTCCTCATTTCCCCTTCCCCCACCTCACCCAAGTTCTAAACTTCCAGCTCAGTAACTGTCCCCATGACTTGTCCGGACTTGTCCTACCTGCCTATCTCCTTTTCCACCTATCCACTCCACCCTCTCCTCCCTGACCTATCACCTTCATCCCCTCCCCCACTCACCCATTGTACTCTATGCTACTTTCTCCCCACCCCCACCCTCCTCTAGCTTATCTCTCCACGCTTCAGGCTCACTGTCTTTATTCCTGATGAAGGGCTTTTGCCCGAAACGTCGATTTCGTAGCTCCTTGGATGCTGCCTGAACTGCTGTGCTCTTCCAGCACCACTAATCCAGAATCTGGTTTCCAGCATCTGCAGTCATTTTTACTTAAGCATATTAAGGGCAAAAGAGTAACCAGGGAGAGAATAGTACCCCTCATAGATCAATGAACTGTACATGTGTGGAACCACAGGAGATGGGTGAGATGCTAAATTAAGCATTGTCGGAAGAGATAGGAGAGGTCTTGAACAAGTACTTCTCTTCAGTATTTACGAATGAGAGGGACCGTATTGTTGAAGAGGAGAGTGTGAAACGGACTGTTAAGCTAGAAGAGATACCTGTTAGGAAGGAAGATGTGTTGGACATTTTGAACAACTTGAGGATAGACAAGTCCCCCGGGCCTGACGGGATATATCCTAGGATTATGTGGGAAGCAAGAGAGGAAATTGCAGTACCGTTGGCAATGATCTTCTCGTCTTCACTGGCAACGGGGGTGGTACCAGGGGACTGGAGAGTAGCGAATGTTGTGCCCCTGTTCAAAAAAGGGAATAGGGATAACCCTGGGAATTACAGGCCAGTTAGTCTTACTTCTGTGGTAGGCAAAGTAATGGAAACGGTACTGAGGGATAGGATTTACGAGTATCTGGAAAGACACTGCTTGATTAGGGACAGCCAGCACGGATTATTGAAGGGTAGGTCTTGCCTTACAAGTCTTATTGAATTCTTCGAGGAGGTGACCAAGCATGTGGATGAGGGTAGAGCAGTGGATGTAGTGTACATGGATTTTAGTAAGGCATTTGATAAGGTTCCCCATGGTAGACTTATGCGGAAAGTCAGGAGGCATGGGATAGAGGGAAATTTGGCCAATTGGATAGAAAACTGGCTAACCGGTCGAAGGCAGAGAGTGGTGGTAGATGGTAAATATTCAGCCTGGAGCCCAGTTACAAGTGGAGTTCCGCAGGGTTCAGTTCTGGGTCCTCTGCTGTTTGTAATTTTTATTAATGACTTAGATGAGGGAGTCGAAGGGTGGGTCAGTAAATTTGCAGATGATACGAAGATAGGTGGAGTTGTAGACAGTGAGGAGGGCTGTTGTCGGCTGCAGAGGGACTTAGATATGATGCAGAGCTGGGCTGAGGAGTGGCAGATGGAGTTCAACCCTGCCAAGTGTGAGGTTGTCCATTTTGGAAGAACAAATAAGAATGCGGAATACAGGGTTAATGGTAGGGTTCTTAGTCAGGTAGAGGAACAGAGGGATCTTGGGGTCTATGTACATAGATCTTTGAAGGTTGCCACTCAGGTGGATAGAGTTTGTAAGAAGGCCTATGGAGTATTATCGTTCATTAGCAGAGGGATTGAATTCAAGAGTCGTGAAGTGATGTTGCAGCTGTACAGGACTTTGGTTAGGCCACAGTTGGAGTACTGTGTGCAGTTCTGGTCGCCTCACTTTAGGAAAGATGTGGAAGCTTTGGAGAGGGTGCAGAGAAGATTTACCAGGATGTTGCCTGGAATGGAGAGTAGGTCGTACGAGGATAGGTTGAGAGTTCTCGGCCTTTTCTCGTTGGAACGGCGAAGGATGAGGGGTGACTTGATAGAGGTTTATAAGATGATCAGAGGAATAGATAGAGTAGACAGTCAGAAACTTTTTCCCCGGGTACAACAGAGTGTTACAAGGGGACATAAATTTAAGGTGAAGGGTGGAAGGTATAGGGGAGATGTCAGGGGTGGGTTCTTTACCCAGAGAGTGGTGGGGGCATGGAATGCGCTGCCCGTGGGAGTGGTAGAGTCAGAATCATTGGCGACCTTTAAGCGGCATTTGGATAGGTACATGGATGGGTGCTTAATCTAGGATAGAAGTTCGGCACAACATCGTGGGCCGAAGGGCCTGTTCTGTGCTGTATTGTTCTATGTTCTACGTTCTAATATTTTGCATCAACATTTACTATGGAGAAAGACAGGGAAACTAGGGAACTCAGGGAAAGTCCACATTAGAGAACAGGATTTCCTGGAGGTCTGAAAATGCATAAAGGTAGATACGGCATGGTGGCACAGTGCTGCCTCACAGCGCCAGAGACCCGGGTTCAATTCCCGCCTCAGGTGACTGACTGTGTGGAGTTTGCACGTTCTCCCTGTGTCTGCGTGGGTTTCCTCCGGGTGCTCCGGTTTCCTCCCACAGTCCAAAGATGTGCAGGTCAGGTGAATTGGCCATGCTAAATTGCCCGTAGTGTTAGGTAAGTGGTAGATGTCGATGTAGATGTAGGGGTATGGGTGGGTTACGCTTCGGCGGGGCGGTGTGGACTTGTTGGGCCGAAGGGCCTGTTTCCACACTGTAAGTAATCTAATCTAATCCTGAAATCCCCAGGACCTGATCAAGTGTATCCCAAGACATTGTGGGAATGATGGGTGAGGTGCTAGAAGCCTGGAGAATGGCTAATATCGGGCCATCATTTAAGATTGACTGCAATGAAAAGCCAAGGAACTGAAGATGAGTGAGCCTAACACTCTTAAGTGTACTCCTATACCTGCAATTATCAAGGGATTCATTTAATCCCAGCTGTCTATCCCTGACATATACCTCCTTTTTCTTGAACAGAGCTCAATATCTTTAGTAATCTGGTGTTGTCTACTCCTGCCTGCCTTTTACCTTTCACGTTAAGATCAGTGTTGGGTAAGTTGTCGGAGAGGATACTAAGAGATGGGATCTGCATGCATTTGGAGAGGCAAGGACTGATTAGGGATAGTCAGCATGGTTTTGTGCTTGGGAAATCATGTCTCATAAACTTAATTGAGTTTTTTGAAGAGGTGACCAAGAGGATAGAATAAAGGTAAAGCAGTAGATATTATCTACATGGATTTGAGCAAGGTCTTTGACAAGGTTCCACATGATAGGCTGGTTAGTAAGGTTAGATCACATGGCATCGAGGGAGAGCTAACTAATTGGATACAAAATTGACTTGACAGTAGGAGACAGAGGGTGGTGGTGGAGAGCGTTTTTTTGGGCTGGAGAATAAAATGGGACCCATTAGAGTACAGGAGTTGGGAGGTCATGTTGTGGCTGTACAGGACGTTGGCTAGGCCACTGTTGGAATATTGTGTGCAATTCTGGTTTCCTTCCTATCGGAAAGATGTTGTAAAACTTGAAAGGGCTCAGAAAAGATTTACAAGAATGTTGCCAGGGTTGGAGGATCTGAGCTATAGGGAGAGGCTGAACAGGCTGAGGCTGTTTTCACTGGAGCGTCAGAGGCTGAGGGGTGACCTTACAGAGGTTTATAAAATTATGAGGGGCATGGATAGGGTAAATAGGCAAAGTATTTTACCTGGGGTTGGGGAGTCCAGAACTAGAGGGCATAGGCTTAGGGTGAGAGGCTGGTACAATTGCAACGTTTAAGAGGCATCTGGATGGGTATATGAATAGGAAGGGTTTGGAGGGATATGGGCCGGGTGCTGGCAGGTGGGACTAGTTTGGGTTGGGATATCTGGTCGGCATGGATGGGTTGGACTGAAGGGTCTGTTTCCATGCTGTACATCTCTATGACTCTATGACTCTAAGATGGGGCAGTGTGCTGAAGAATGGCAGTGTAGATTTTAATTGAGAATAAATGCCAAGGTATTGCATTTTGGCAAGACAAACCAGGGCATGATGAATATAGTTAATGGTAGGGCCCTGGGGAGTGTAGGGGTGCGTGTAAATGGTTCCTTGAAAGTGGTGTCACAAGTAGACAGGGTAGTGAAGAAGGCCCCAGTTACCGCGCTCCCAAGCCACATTCCTGATGAAGGCCTAACGTCCGAAATGTCGGTTTTCCTGATCCTCGGATGCTGCCTGACCTGCTGTGCTTTTCCAGTGCCATCGTTTTCGACTGGTGAAGAAGGCATTTGGCGTGCTTGCTTTCATTGGTCAGTGCACTGAGTACAGGAGTTGGGGGTATCATGTTGACGCTGCACAAGCCAACTGTAAAGGGGGCAAAAAAAAGGAGTTAGAAGGATGTTACCAAGATTGGAGGGTTTGAGTTAGATGGACTGGTTGGATAGACTGGGACTTTTTCCCTTGAGCATAGGAGGATGAGAGGTTGACCTTATAAAATCATGAGGGGCATAGATAAGGTCATAGATAAGCCAAGGTCCTTTCTCCAGGGTAGGCGAGTCCAAAACTAGAGGGCATAGGTTTAAGGTGAGGGGGAAATGTTTAAAAGATAAGTGAGGGGGAACATTTTCTTACAGAGTGTGCTGTGCATATGGAATAAGCTGCCAGAGGAAGTGACCAAGGTGGTACAGTTACAATATTTAAAAGACATTTAAGGTAGGTAGATGAATAAGAAAGGTTTAGAGGGAAATGGGCCAAACACAGGTAAATGGGATTAGTTCAGTTTAGGAAACCTGGTCAGCATGGATGAGTTGGGCTGAAGGGTCTGTTTCTGTACTGTATGACTCTATGACTATTATTAGCATTCCCTGTGAGTGATTGGGAGTGATTGACTGGGATTGAGTGGTTGGGGGTGAGTGGGAGTTAGTGAGTGGGTGGGAGGAGGGGAATTAATGGGAATTCGGGATGGGTGGGTGGTACAGTTTATTGAGTTTCAATTGAAAGACTGCAACATTCAATCTAACACAGGGGCAGTTATAATCCAGAAATTAACTTGCTCCAATCAGGGGTTTCAGATCTCAATGTGCCAGGTCCTTATTGCCAGACTTTGCTTCTTTAATGCGGCCATTCCATACAGTCTTCAAATTTCTGAGGGAATAGTCCCTGCGGATTAGCGAACTAAACTGAGAAATGGAAGCAGAACTACGTTCTGGTTCTAGTGGAGATTTAAACTTCTCTCTGTCTCCCCCCCTGCCTCACCCACTACAAGGAGAAACCTCATTCCTGAAGAAGGGCTGATGCCCGAAACGTCGATTCTCCTGCTCCTTGGATGCTGCCTGACCTGCTGCGCTTTTCCAGCAACACATTTTCAGCTCTTACCCACTACAAGCCAAGAGGAGGTTTAATCTGTGTGGGCAGCTTTTCCTTACAGAGTCAAACAGTCCGACAGCACAGAGATAGTCCCTTGGCCCAAACTGGTCCATGCTGAATGAAATATCCATCCACACTAACCCCATTTCCCTGCACTTCGAAACTTTTCCGTTCCATGTATTTGTCCAAATGCCTTTTAAGTGTTGTTAATGTACCCACCTCAAACTCTTTCGCTGGCAGCTCATTCCAAATGCGTACCACCCTCTGTGTAAAGATGTTGCCGTCTATTTTAGTGTCGTCTACAAGAATGCCTTGTTCAATCTCATCCAAGTCTTTGATATCGATAACAAACAGCAATGAGCCCAGCACCGGCCCCTGAAGCACTCCACTCATCATAGGCCTCCTGTCTGACAAGTGTCCTTCCACTATTACCCTCTGCTTCCGACCATCAAGCCAATTGTGTCTCCAGTTTGCCAGCTCCCCCTGGATTCCATGTGGTTTAACTTTCCAGAGCAGCTCACAATGTGAAACCTTATCAAAGGCCTTACTGACATTAACATCGACTCCATCTACTGCCCTGCCCTTGTCAGCCTTCCTTGTCACTTCATCAAAGAACACTAACAAATTTGAGAGGCATGACCTCCCACTCACAAAGCCATAATCACACCCTGTCTTTCCAAATGCAAGTATATCTTATCTCTCAGAATCTTCTCAAGTAACTTATCCACCACAGATGCTATGCTTACTGGTCAAGCATAGAACATAGAACATAGAACATGACAGCAGGCCCTTCGGCCCTCAATGTTGCGCCAACCTGTGGAACCAATCTGAAGCCTATCTAACCTACACTACTCCATCTTCATCCATATGTTTATCCAATGACCAATTAAATGCCCTTAAAGTTGGTGAGTCTATTACTGTTGCAGACAGTGTGTTCCACGCCCCTACTGGGAATTGTAATGTAACACTCACTGGGAATTGCACTGGAGCACGCACTGGGAATTGTAATGTAACACTCACTGGGAATTGCACTGGAGTACTCACTGGGAATTGCACTGGAGCACTCACTGGGAATTGCACTGGAGTACTCACTGGGAATTGCACTGGAGCACCCACTAGGAATTGCACTGGAACACTCACTGGGAACTGTACTGGAGTACTCACTGGGAATTGCACTGGAGCACTCACTGGGAACTGTACTGGAGTACTCACTGGGAATTGCACTGGAGCATCCACTAGGAATTGCACTGGAACACTCACTGGGAATTGCACTGGAGCACTCACTGGGAACTGTACTGGAGTACTCACTGGGAATTGCACTGGAGCACCCACTCGGAATTGCACTGGAACACTCACTGGGAATTGCTCTGGAGCACCCACTAGGAATTGCACTGGAGCACCCATTGGGAATTGCACTGGAGCACCCACTGGGAATTGCACTGGAGCACTCACTGGGAATTGCACTGGAGTACTCAAAGAGAGTTACAGTGGAGACTACAGTGGAACACTCATGGGTAAAGAAACTAAAGAAACTGAGTAAAGAAACTACCTCTGACATCTGTCCTATATCACTCACCCCTCAATTTAAAGCTATGTCTTCTTGTGCTAGCCATCACCATCCGAGGAAAATATAATTCCCAAACATTCCTTTGCAGCCTTCTTGAATAAGGGTAAAACATTCACTACCCTCTAGTCCTGTGGTCATCTTCAAACAGTTTCAATTCGCAAGGTCGATGCGAGTTTGATGTGTCCAGAGTGGAATTCAATGCCCACCCAGAACCGCAATGTCCTGATCGAGTAGGATTAACAGAATCACAAAGGGAGGAGAAGATGGAGATAGTGGGGCTAGAGGGATTGGGCCTGGAGGGACAGGGGTTGGAGGGAGTGGGGCTAAAGGGAGTGGGTCTGGAGGGACAGGGGTTGGAGGGAGTGGGGCTGAAGGGAGTGGGTCTGGAGGGACAGGGGTTGGAGGGAGTGGGGCTGAAGGGAGTGGGTCTGGAGGGACAGGGGTTGGAGGGACAGGGGTTGGAGGGAGTGGGGCTAAAGGAAATGGGGGGATAGAAGGAGTGGGGCTAAAGGGAGAAGGGGCTACAGCGAGACGGCCTGGACGGAGTGGGGCTGGAGGGAGAGGGGCTGGAGGGAGTGGGGCTGGAGGGAGTGGGGCTGGAGGGAGAGAGGTTGGAGGGAGACAGGTTAGAGTCAGAGGGGCTGGAGGGAGAGGGCCTGGAGGGAGAGGGGTTGGAGGGAGACAGGTTAGAGTCAGAGGGGCTGGAGGGAGAGGGCCTGGAGGGAGAGGGGTTGGAGGGAGAAGGGCTAGAGGGAGTAGGGTTGGTGAGAGAGAATGGGGTGAAGGGATGGAGGGAGGGGGCAGGAGGGAGTGGGGATGGAGGGAGACAGGTTGGAGGGACAGGTACAGCAGTAGTCAAACCACTCAACTGCACACCCCTCAGCAACCACTTCTGCTAGCTCCTCAAAGAACTCAATCAGATTGGTCTGACCTGATTTGACTTGAACTGGTGTCTGCTGGTTGCTAATTATTATTCCATATTTTCCCACATGATCACTCCTCTCCTTCCCCAGACGTGTGAGTGCAGCCTGTGCTCCAGTGCAGTTCTAGCTCGGTATTCCAGTGCAGCTCTAGCTCGGTATTCCAGTGCAGTTCTCGCTCGGTCTTCCAGTACAGTTCTAGCTCGGTATTCCAGTGCAGCTCTAGCTCGGTATTCCAGTGCAGCTCTAGCTCGGTATTCCAGTGCAGTTCTCGCTCGGTCTTCCAGTACAGTTCTAGCTCGGTATTCCAGTGCAGTTCTAGCTCGGTATTCCAGTACAGTTCTAGCTCAGTGCTCCAGTGCAGTTGCCTGTGGGAGATCCAGGACAGTTCCCAGCAAGTGCTCCATGCTCGTTGTCTGTGGGTGCTCCTCTGTGATTCTTTCTGGGTGTTCTTCTGCAGTGGTGTGTGATGCTGCAGTGCTGTTCATGGCGGGTGCTCAAGTGCAGTATTCCATGAGTGTTCCACTGTAGCTCTCCACTGTAATTCTCTTTGAGTACTCCAGTGCAATTCCCAGTGAGTGCTCCAGTGCAATTCCTAGTGGGTGTTCCAGTGCAATTCCCAGTGAGTACTCCAGTGCAATTCCCAGCGGGTGCTCCAGTGCAATTCCTAGTGGATGCTCCAGTGCAATTCCCAGTGAGTGTTACATTACAATTCCCAGTGCGTGCTCCAGTGTAATTCCCAGTGTGTGTTACATTACAATTCCCAGTGCTTGCTCCAGTGCAATTTCCAGTGCATGTACATTACAATTCCCAGTGAGTGCTCCAGTACCATTCCTAGTGAGTGCTCCAGTGCAGTTCCCAGTGAATGCTCCAGTAGAGTTCCCAATAAGTGCTCCAGTGCAATTCCCAGTGAGTGCTCCATTACAATTCCTAGTGAGTGCACCAGTACAGTTCCTAGCGTGTGCTCCAGTGCAATTTCCAGTGAGTGCTCCAGTGGAATTCCTAGTGAATGGACAATTTAGCATGGCCAGTTTGCCTAATCTGCACATCTTTGGAATTTGGGAGGAAAATGGAGCACTTGGAGAAAACCCATGCAGACACATGTAGAATGTGCAAGCTCCACACAGACAGTGGGTGCTCCAGTACAATTCCTATTAAGATCTCCAGTGCAATTCCCAGTAACTGCTCCAGTACCATTCCTAGTGAGTGCTCCAGTGCAGTTCCTAGTGAATGCCCCAGTTCAATTCCCAGTAAGTACTCCAGTACAATTCCCAGTAAATGATCCATTGCAATTCCCAGTGAGTGCTCTAGTATAATTCCCAGTGAGTGCTCCAGTACAATTCCCAGTGAGTGGTCCAATGCAATTCCCAGTGACTGCCCTAGTACAATTCCCAGTGAGTGCTCCAGTGCAGTTCCTAGTGAATGCCCCAATGCTATTCCCAGTCAGTACTCCAGTACAATTCCCAGTAAGTGATCCAGTACAATTCCCAGTGAATGCTCCAGTACAATCCCCAGTGAGTTCTCCAGTGCAATTCCCAGTAAGTGCTCCAGTGCAATACTCAGTGAGTGCTCCAGTACAATTCCCAGTAAATGCTCCAGTGCAGTTCCTAACATGTGCACCCATGCAATTCCCAATGGGTGCTTCTGTACAATTCACAAAGTGAGTGTTCCATTGCAGTTCCGACTGAGTGCTCTAGTGCAATTCCCAGTGAGTGCTCCAGTGCAGTTCCTAGTGAGTGCTCCAGTACGATTCCCAGGGAGTGCTCTAGGACAGTTCGTAGTGAGTGCTCCAGAACAATACCCATTGAGTGCTCCAGTACAGTTCCTAATGAATGCTCCAGTGCAATTCCCAGTAAGTGCTCCAGTGCAATACTCAGTGAGTGCTCCAGGACAATTCCCAGTGAATGCTACAGTGCAGTTCCTAGTGAGTGCTCCAGTGCAATACTCAATGAGTGCTCCAGTACGATTCCCAGTGAATACTCCAGCGTAATTCCCAATGAGTACAATGAATGCTCCAGTGCAATTCCTAGTATTTGGTCCAGTGCAATTCCCAGTGAGTGCTCCAGTGCAATTCCTAGTAGTTGGTCCAGTGCAGTTCCTAGTGAGTGATCCTTGCAATTCCCAGTGAGTGCTCCCATGCAAAAGCCAGCGAGTACTCCAGTGCAATTCCCAGTAGTTGGTCCAGTGCAGTTCCTAGTGAGTGCTCAATGCAGCTCTCGAACTGATATTCACTCTGATGCAATAGCTTGTGGTGATTATTGGGTGATGCATCACATTGCTGTCAGAGGAAGCTGGCTGTGCGCAAATTCACTGACCACACTTCAAGAGAACTTCATTTGTTTTGGCGTTATGGAGTCATTGAGATGTACAGCACGGAAACAGACCCTTCGGTCCAACCCGTCCATGCCGACCAGATATCCCAACCCAAACTAGTCCCACCTGCTAGTACCTGGCCCATATCCCTCCAAACCCTTCCTATTCATATACCCATCCAAATGCCTCTTAAATGTTGCAATTGTACCAGCCTCCACCACATCCTCTGGCAGCTCATTCCATACACATACCACCCTCTGCGTGAAAACGTTGCCCCTCTTTTATATCTTTCCCCTCTCACCCTAAACCTATGCCCTCCAGTTCTGGACTCACCGACCCCAGGGAAAAGACTTTGTCTATTTATCCTATCCATGCCCCTCATGATTTTGTAAACCTCTATAAGGTCACCCCTCAGCCTCCGACGCTCCAGGGAAAACAGCCCCAGCCTGTTCAGCCTCTCCCTATAGCTCAAATCCTCCTACTCTGGCAACATCCTTGTAAATCTTTTCTGAACCCTTTCAAGTTTCACAACATCTTTCCAATAGGAAGGAGACCAGAATTGCACGCAATTTTCTAACAGCGGCCTGACCTGTACAGCAACAATATGACCTCCCAACTCCCAACTCCTGTACTCGATACTCTGACTGCTAAAGGAAAGCATACCAAATGCCTTCTTCACTATCCTATCTACCTGCGACTCCACTTTCAAAGAGCTATGAACCTGCTCTCCAAGGTCTCTTTGTTCAGCAACACTCCCTAGGACCTTACCATTAAGTGTATAAGTCCTGCTAAGATTTGCTTTCCCAAAATGCAGCACCTCTCATTTATCTGAATTAAATTATCTGCCACTTCTCAGCCCATTGGCCCATCTGGTCCAGATCCTGTTGTAATCTGAGGTAACCCTCTTCGCTGTCCACTACACCTCCTATTTTGGGTGTCATCTGCAAACTTACTAACTGTACATCTTATGCTCGCACCCAAATCATTTATGTAAATGACAAAAAGTAGAGGACCCAGCACCGATCCTTGTGGCAATCTACTGGTCACAGACCTCCAGTCTGAAAACAACCCTCCACCACCACCCTCTGTCTTCTACCTTTGAGCCAGTTCTGTATCCAAATGGCTAGTTCTCCCTGTATTCCATGAAATCTAACCTTGCTAATCAGTCTCCCATGGGGAACCTTGTTGAATGCCTTACTGAAGTCCATATAGATCACATCTACTGCTCTGCCCTCATCAATCCTCTTTGTTACTTCTTCAAACAACTCAGTCAAGTTTGTGAGACATGATTTCCCACGCACAAAGCCATGTTGACTATCCCTAATCAGTCCTTGTCTTTCCAAATACATGTACATCCTGTCCCTCAGGATTCCCTCCAACAACTTGCCCACCACCGAGGTCAGGCTCACCGGTCTATAGTTCCCTGGCTTGTCCTTATCACCCTTCTTAAACAGTGGCACCACATTAGCCAACCTCCAGTCTTCCAGTACCTCACCTGTGACTATCGATGATACAAATATCTCAGTAAGAGGCCCAGCAATCCTTGATAATTTGGGTCTAAAAAACTTCTTTCTCTTTTTAACCTCACTGGTTCCACTCCCAAACGGACATCTCACTTCCTGGACAGTTAATTTGCTTTGCTCAATAGCTAGACAACAAGCAACAAAGACCTCCATTCACCATTGGCAGCAATATGTCTGGTGTTGCCGTGAGAATTGTGGTCCTGACAGCATTGAGCTGGATATTCAGCAGAGAGACACAGGCTTTGAACAAATAAACCATTTCATTTCCATGTGATAGACATACAAATTTGTGTGATTTAACATCGTATGGGACAATGTTCCCTGCATTTATTAATGTATACAACAAAGGCATAGTTCTGGTTAACTAAGGTTTCATATCTTTGTTCAAAGTAAGTGGCTGCTGGCTCTGATGTTCACACGTTCATCCTCGCAAACATACAGAGACACCCCCCCACACACACATACACACCCACACACACCCACACACACACACACCCACACCCACACATACACACACACACCCACACACACACCCACACACACACACACACACACACCCACACGCACATACACACTCTCTCACCCACACACACACCCACACACACACCCACACCCACACACACACCCACCCCACACACACACCCCACACACACACACACCCTACACACACCCACCCCCACACACACACCCACACACACAAACCTCCCCCCCCACACACACCCACCCCCACACACACACCCACCCCCACACACACCCACCTCCACACACACACACACCCGCCTCCACACACACACACACTCACTCTCTCTCTCACACGCACACTCAGATGTACATACACACAAACACACGTACAGTCACACATACACATGCGCGCATACATATACACACACACATTCACATATACTCACACACATATTCAGACACACATACACAGTCACACAAATACACACAAACATACAAACAAGCACACACATATCTTCACACATACACACACAAAAACAAAGACATATACACACATATGTATACACAAATACAGACACAGACATACATATACACACACACATATACAAACACAACATACATGCAGTCACACACAACCGCACACATGCACATGTAATCAAACGTACACATGTACACACATGTAAATACACATACACTGACACGGATATATACACACACAAACACACACTCTCACACACAGACATGCACTCACACACACAATACACAAACACACACTCTATCTCTCTCACACAGACACACAAACACAGGCACACTCTGTCACACATGCACACATATACACTGGCACACACACAAATACACACAGCCACCCTCTCTGTCTGTCACATACACGCAGACACACAGACACACACAAACACAGGCACATCCACACAGACACACAGGCATACACACACCGACATGCATGCGCGTACACACACACACACACTCACCCACTCTCACCCACACACACACAGATCCACACACACATTCACACTCACAGAGAGACACATACATACATACTCATACACACATATTCACCCACACATACAGTCACCTATGTACACACAAACATACACACAAGCACACACTATATATACACACACATAAATGCACACAAACACACATATATAGACACAGATCATGCACCCACATACACACATATCTATACATGTACACAGGCACACATAGACACACATACACAGACATATACACACAGGCACATACACATACAAACACAAGCATACACTCAGACACAAATTTCACATATGCACATGCAAACAAACATACACATATACACGTATGCACACACATACACTGACAACAAACACATTCACTCTCTCATAAACACAGATACGTATTCTTTCACACAACCAGATATAGACATACATATGCATGCACACATATATACATACAGTCACACATGCACACATATATACATACAGTCACACATGCACACACATATACACATGCACACACATTTACACACACATATACACTCCGACAGACAGATATTCACTCAAGCATACAGACATACATGAACAAATACAGATAAACACACTCATGTACAAACACAGTCACACATACACACACATACACTGACACAATACACACACGCATCTTTCTCACACATAAAGACATGCGCTAGTACTCAGGTATTCAACAGACACTCTCTCATACACAGACACGCTGTCTCACTGCCACACATATACACACACAGGCACATACACATAAACACACAGGCACACGCACACACAGACATGCTCTGTCTGTCTCTCTCACACACACACAGACATCTCTCTCTGTCATGCACACACAGAGACACACAGTCATACACACACTCACAGACGTGCTCTCTCTGTCTCACATGTACACAGGCACACACACACACACACACACACACACACACAACACACACAGAGGCATATACACACACACCATGGACACGTGCTCACTGTTACTCACTCTCATACACACTCTCTCTCTCACACACACACACACACACACACAACACACACAGAGGCATATACACACACACCATGGACACGTGCTCACTGTTACTCACTCTCACATACACACACGCACACACCCATTTTCCTCAAATTTGCCTCGATCAGTCTGGGAAAGGCTCAAGCGGGATGTTCCCAGACTGAGTAAGATGGGCTTGGGCTCAGCGATGTGGACAAAATTGCAGCAACTACCATCAGGGTTCTGACCTGCTCCCTGCCTCTCTCCCACCTTTCCAAGGAAGCAGAGTCAGAAAACCTCATTGCTGAGGCATGAAGCCAATTCAAGCCGGAGTGAAGTTGGTTCCCTGATGACAACGCTGACCTGCTGACTGTGGCTATCTAGGGTTGGGCACGTGTGGTGGGAAGTCATTGAGATTGAAACCAGTATGTCAGCCTTGAAAAGGGGAAACTGACCCACAATCTGAGAGAGTTGTGCTGACTAGAGATGTTGGTGTACAGAATGAGTGTACACAGACCTGTGCAGCAACATCTCTATCAGTCTAGAAACTGACACTTTGTCTGGAAGATCAGCTTGGACATAGAGAGCCAGTCAGTCCCAGAGAGATGCAGGACTGATGACTTCTGAGTGCTTTATTCAGGTGTGGGCAAGGCTAGCATCTCTAATTGCCCCCTCAGCTATGGGATTTGAGCATATATACCACATGTTGTAGTATCCCCAGATATTAGGTTGTGAGTCAAGTGACAGTGCCGCTGTGGCCCTGTCTCCCCCATATTAGACAAGCAGGAGGCTGGAAGAACACAGCAAGTCAGCCAGCATCACGAGGTGGATAAATCAATGTTCTTCAGGACCCTTCCCCACCTCCCGAGGCTGCCTGGCTCGCTGTGTTCTTCCAGCCACTGGTTTGGCCACCTTGGATTCCAGCATCTGCAGGGGTTTTTTTGTCTCTGTCTCCCCCGTGTGGCAGCCGATGGAGATCAGTGTCCAGGACTGTGCTGGTGGTGATGGACTGAATGAACCCAGTAGATCCAGACCCTGTAATGATAAGGGGACCACTGCCCCCACATCCCCTCCCAGTCAGCACCCCAATAGCCTCAGGGCAATCAAATAGAAACCAATGACAGCTAAACACCAAAGACAGCACTAATGCTAACCCTAATGGAGGGCAGGACACTGGATAGCTTAGAGGAACAGAGGGATCTTTGGGTAGTTATTCACAGACCTCTGAAATCGGCAGAGCATGTGAATAGGATAGTTAAGAAGGGTTATACGACCCTTGCTCTCATCAGTTGTGGCGCTGAGTCTAAGAGTGAGGAGGTAATGTTGGAGTTGTGCAGAGCATTGGGCAGACCACAACTGGAGTAGTGTGTGCAGTCCTGGTCACCTCATGACTGGAAGTACTAGGAAGGGATACAGAGAAGGTTCGTCTGGACGCTGCCTGGGATGGAGAAATTGAACTGTAAGGAGAGACTAGAAAAGCTAGGATTGTTATCTTTAGAGCAGAGAAGACTGGGGCACATGGTTGAGGTGGAGGGGTCTCGACAGGGTGAATAGAGAGCAGCTGTACCCTTTGCTTGAAGGATCAATCACAAAGAGGGGATAGTTTTAAGGTGAGGGCCAGGAGATTCAGTAGGTGGTGGGAATCTGGAATGCACCTGCCTGGCAAGGAAGTGGAGGCTGGAAACCTTATAACCTTTATAAAATATTTGGATGAGCACGTCAAATATCATAACGTTCAAGGGTACGGAACAAGTGCAGGAAATTGGGATTAGCGCACCTTTAGCGGTAGTTATGGGCCGAAGTTTCCCCTTTTCAGTGCTGACATACTGGTTTCAATCTCAATGACTTCCAACCACACACGTGCCCAACTCTAATTAGACACAGTCAGCAGGGTCATGTCATGAACACTGTCAAGGTCATCGATTTCCACAAGGCACTAACCTGGGACATCACACCCAAGTGATTCTCTAGGTACAGTTCAAACCCTTTCTGCCTTCTCTTCCCCCCCCCACTGTGTGGTTCTCTCTGTGTTAGATCTGTTGAGGTGCCAACTCCTTCTGGATGTGGTAGACATGCTATGGGTTTCTGGAGCCCTGCCTGTCTCTTAGTGGTGGGACTTGGGTCAGAGTCAGAGGTGCTCCAGTCCCGTCAGGCCCACCTTCCCTCTCAGGGCCTACCATCCAACTGAGCATGTTGTAGTGTTTAACCTTGAGGACCAGTGACTCTGGTGACCAGTGACCAGTGACTCTGGGAGAACAGGAACCTTTCTTTTTCACAATTTGAGGCAGAGAAAACCAGAGAAACCTAGCAAGTCAGGCAGTATCTGTGGAGAGAGACAGAGAAATAGAGTTCATGTCCCAGCCTCACCGCCATCTCCCTCACCCTCAACCCTCCCAACCCCTCAAACCCATCCCCCTCAGGCCCTTACCCCATCACCTCATCCAGCCCCTGCTCTCCCCATCACCTTTATTCCCTCCCTACCCACATCTCTCTCCCTCCCCTCCATCTCTGTCCCTCTCAATTTCTCAACACTTCGAACCCACTTCACCCTTTCACCTCATCCATCCCCATTTCCTTCCTCCATCTTTCAACCTTCAAACCTCCTCCACAAACACATTCCTTTCCCCCTCGACTCACCCATTCTCTCACACTGTCCTCCCCATCAGTGCCATCTCCCTTCTCCTCGCATCTCCCTCACTCTTCTTCTTCACTTCCCTTCCTCTCAATTTCCCAGCTGTTCAAACCCACCACCTCCTCCTCACATACATCTCCCTTCCCCTTGCCTCATTCATCCCCTCACCATATCGTCCCCATGACATCTGTATCTGATCCCATCTCCCTCATTCCCCCCCACACTCCCCCTGTTGCATCACCTCTACACCTCCACCTCCCTCCCCCTCTCTCCTCCTCCATTTCCTTCTCTCTCAAACACAAAACTCTTCAAACCCACCATCTCCTGGTCAAAACGTCCCCCACCCCCTCACTTCACCCATCCCCTCACCCACTCCCCATTCCCCCCCCACCCCCCCCACCTTGCACAACTCCATTTCCAATCCCTTCCCCTCAGCACGTTCCATCCCCATGCTCCACTTCTTCCTCCCTTCCCCAGCCTATTGCTGGATTGTAAGCTCCTTTTCCCTTCTGTTTGGAACAGTGGGAAGTTGGGAATAGAGGGCACACTGTCCTCACTCGGGATGGAGTCTGAATATTCAGGATGTGGGGAGAGCTCACTGTGTGGCATCATAAGGTGAATGTTGATAGTGTCTGTAGAGCTGGGGAATGGGGTAGACATCTGGGGCAGCATTCCTCTGCGGAATGTTGAATTGTGTGTGCCTCCAGGTACATCCATGCCTTGTGTCATCCGACAGAATTATAATCTGCCTTGAGTTTACATCTCCCACCGCTGCTCTGTGAGCTGCAGCCTAGCCTGTTTGGTGAGTCTCGCTGTGCTCCACCCCACATTCACTCCTACCTCTGTGTTCTGTTTCACGTATCGCCAACAAGGTGGTTGTTGTACACCTGGAGCAGCTCTCTCCCCTCTGCCCACCTCCTCTCTCGTGCCTCTTGTTGAGTAAATCAGGCCAGAGACTTCGAGTGCTGCTGGTGTTGGTCCTACAATCTGCTCCCCCCCTGAACTGCAAATCAAAGAGGCCCCAGTTCATTGGAGATCTCAGTCCCCCACCTCCAGGTCTCAGATACAATTGCCAATCCAAATGACCTTTCTCAGTTTGTTCTCACTTAACGTTCGACTGCAATCTTTAAAATGGCAACTCAAAGTGAAATGACCGGAAGTGAATCATGACCTCCCATTGAAATCAAGGTTAAAGCCAGACTTAGGACCCTGCGAATATTTATTGTCTGAAAGCAAATACTAACCACACACGTGCAAAACTGCATTCTTGCTGAAATAAAGTGTAACGTAAAACATATCACTAAATGTAAGAAAAATCCAATACCATTGCTTTTTAAAAAAAATACACCCTTGCCTTTACTGTACGGTGCAGTTGAATTGATCAGGTTCCATCCGATGGCAGAATAGTTTGGCTGCCCAGATGACCTCCTCTGATTGGCTCCTGCCCAAGGCCTCCGTTTACACATTAAAGGACAGAAGCTAAGAACAAAGACAAGGCCAGAGCTAGGCCTAAAGGTAAGCACAGGGACAGGACGGTAGGGATCAGTGGGGTGGGTGGGTGGGGGGGAGGGGTGCAGGTGGTGAAGATGAGGCCGGGGCAAAGCAACAATGAGATGGGAGACAATGTCGGGAGATCATGATGGCAAGGGGGCAGCAAGTCAGCAAACCATGAGGTCAGGAGACAGGTAGGTTCCAGAAGAGGAAACTACCTTTCGATATCTGCCCTGCACACTCGTCTCTCAGAATCTGAACCGTTTTGGTGAGCTCACTGTAGTGATGGGAACGAAGCCAGACAGGTGGACCTCATAGAATGTGAGTTCCCTGATTGGGGCTGTTAATCTGGTCCAATGAGGGAGCCCTGGCTGACAGATATGAACAGGAGCGTCAGAGATTCTGTTCGCTCTGAGGAAGCAGGACTAGTGTCAATGACTATATGCGCACAAATAAAGGCCGACTTGGTGAAGGGAGACTGGCCTCTGTGGAGGTTGTCGACGAGAGCAAAGCAGACTCCTGAAGAAATCTGCTCCCAACAGCCATCTTTGAGTTGGCGTAAGCATTTCTTACATCACGCCATTATTTGGAAAGTGTGACTCATTTGATGAGGACCGTATCCAGTATTTGGAAAGAATGCATTTTCTTTTTCTCGGCAAATGGCATTGCGGCAGATGAAAAGCAGTGAGTAATTCTGCTGACAGTGTGTGGACCCACAGTTTATTTGTTTATGAGGAGTCTGACGTCTCCTGAGGCACGAGATCACAAATCCTTTCAAGGGTTGACAGAATTAGTCAAGGAATATTACGACCCCCCAAGTCTCCTCTAACTCTGAGACGCTATTGGTTTGACTCGGCTGCTCGAAAACCTGTGTCAGGATTTTTGAAGCATGTGATATTGGTTTAACCGGAAGTGACATTCTGAGACTGTTGGGTACGTGGGATTCATGATGTAACCACGCAAAAAACTCCTATTTGTTATAACCCACCTGGGCTCCAAACAGGCACCACTTAACATTGGAAAATGCACTAAGTGGAGCATATGAGTTGCATGGTATTCCAGTGGAAGTGGACACTCTCACCAGGCTGACTGAGCTCAGGGAACACCACCTGAGTGAAGGCAATTGGGTGGCCTCACTCAGGACATATTCTGGACAGAGGGACTCCAGGTCAGCCCACAGCAAAATCCCAAAACAAAGCCAAGCCTTGGCCAAACAGTTAACGCTCCGGGCCAGTGAGCTATCGTCGTTGCTGCCGGTATGCCAACTCAAGACAGCAAATCAGTCCCACTAGGCCTGAATTCATTAAGAGAACTCAGAGGCTGTTTTCTAGGAGAGTGCATACCTTGGAAAGCCCACCCACAACTGGTTTGGAACAGATAAAATGCTTAGCAACATCCAAATCAAAGTGAGCATCTCATTTAATGGTTACCTGGTTCAAATGGAGGTTAAATACCAAAGCAGCTGTGTCAGTGATTCCAGACTGAGTCTTTAACAAAACGCACTCTAAACTCCAACCCTTAAATTTGCATAAGACCTCATCTAGACTGAGAACCTGCCCCAGGGATCCCCTACGAGAATAAAGGTACAACCTTGGTTCAGGTCTTGTGGGAGAAGTAGCTGGTTCAGTTCCCACTGATCGTAGTAAAAGCCTGACGGGGCAAAATTGGTTGAGAAAGACTCACCTTGATTGGCTCAACGTTTCTCAGTTAGAAAAGGGCTGCCTGAATGAAGGCCCTAATGAGGTGCCCGCAGGTTTTTCAGGAAGGTCGAGGGACTATTGCAGGAGCCTTTCATGTTGACCAGGAGGCAATTCTGTAATTCTGCAGGGCCTGCCCAGTGCCATCTACCTTATGGGCAGACGTAGAGGCAGTAATTAGAAGGCTGGGAAGGCTGAGGGATCGGTTCACCTTTGTGGGGGTCTCGAACAAACGGCAAACTACTTCTCGCAGCTGGATGAGTACTCAGTCCCTCGCACGGAGGATTCATACAGAACGCTGGCGAGGAGGTCTGTCCCTCATGAGCACGGACATGAGCCATCTATACTTGCAATTACCGTTAGTTGGGGATTTCCGGAAGTATGCGACAATCAATATCCACATGGGGTTGTACCAAAATAGGAGACTACCAATTGGGGCACCATCAGCCTGTGCAATTTTTCAGCAGACGATGGAGACATTTTACAAAGCTATTGATAAAGGGTCAGCTTTGGAAATGGACTCACAGCCAAGATGTAGCCTTTATGGAAGTGAAGAAGCAGCTATCATTGTCTAAGGTTCTAAGTGAATCCCATGAAACAGCATCAGGAACGCCAATACCAGACACAAGACTCATAGAGTCATAGAATTATACAGAATGAAAACAGACCCTTCAGTTCAACTTGTCCATGCTGCCTATATATCCTAAATTAATCTAGTTCACTTTGTTAGTATTTGGCCCAGATCCCTCTAAATGCTTCCCATTCATGTACCCATCCAGGTGCCTTTTAAATGTTGTAATTGTACCAGCCTCCACCACTTCCTCTGGCAGCTCATTCCATACACGTACCACCCTCTGCATGAAAAAGTTGCCCCTTATGTCTGTTTTATATCTTTCCCCTCTCACCCTAAACCTATGCCCTCTCGTTTTGGACTCCCCCACACCAGGGAAATGACCTTGTCTATTTACCCTATCGGTGCCCCTCATGAATTTATAAATCTTTATAAAGTCCCCCCTCAGCCTCTGATGCTCCAGGGAAAAACAGCCCCAGCCTGTTCAGCCTCTCCCTACAGCTCAAACTCTCCAACCCTGGCAACATCCTTGTAAATCTTTTCTGAACCTTTTCAAGTTTAACTACCTTCCCCCTCCCCTCCACATTCTTGATGAAGGGCTTTCTTATAGGGAGACCAGAATTGCATACAATATTCCAACAGTGGCCTAACCAATGTCCTCTACAGCCACAAATTGACCTCCCAACTCCTATTCTCAATGCAGTGACCAATAAAGTCAAGTATACCAAATGTTTTCTTCACTATCCTGTCTACCTTTGATTCCACTTTCAATGAGTTATGAACCTGTACTCTAAGGTCTCTTTGTTCAGCACAATTCCTCTACGCAAGAGACAGAGTTTACTTCATGGTGCTGAAACCATGGAAATGGCCCTATAAGGGGAAGAGGCAAGGTCCACCCCGTGATGTGCTTGTTCAGGGAGGAGAGACGGGCCCTGAACAAGCACATGGATCACATGAAAGCAGCAGATGGGGCAAGAGCAAAACATACCCGGCTCCTCAGAACAGCTTGAAAGTCTGTCACAACCTATGGGTGCTCCCCCTCCATCTAGTGTCAAAGAAATGTCAGAGTTTGAGATGAGCACCATAAATAAAGGGTGACTTGGTGATGGGATACTGGCTTCTATGGTGTTATTTCAGTCATCACACATTTTTTTATGAGTGCAAGCCCAAACTTCTCCACCTCTCCTCACACAAAACTCCCTTCCTATCCAAGAGCAGTCCAGTGAACCTTCTCTGGAACTGCCTCCAATGCCAGTATATCCTTGCTTAGATACAAGGACCGACATGTTCATGATATTCCAGCTAGTGTTAGGCATAGATTTAGCAAAATCTCCCTATTTTTGTGCTCCATTCTCTTTGAGTTAAATTCAAAGGAGGGGAGAGGGGATTTAACTCCGAGATATACATGAGCAACACCTGCAGGAAATGGACTAGTGCTTTGGATGGACTACTACAGCTTTTTCAAAAACATCACAAGATGCTTTGAACCATATGTACCAGCTCCCTGTCGTCATTAGTGTGTGAGTCAGAAGATAGCTGGAACATGAGCAGGATCATGGCCGACTGCTACTAAGTGGTTGAAGTCTTGAGAAACATTATCACATATAGTCTTGGGCACTAAGCCATATATACACACACTGATTCGATATTCACAAGCATTCTGGAGGTGAAAGATGGAAGTCTACTGTGTGACTGAAGCTAGTGCAATTCTGGTCCCCTTCCTATCGGAAGGATGTTGTGAAACTTGAAAGGGTACAGAAAAGATTGACAAGGATGTTGCCAGGGTTGGAGGATTTGAGCTATAGGGAGAGGCTGAACTGGCTGGGGCTGTTTTCCCTGGAGTGTCGGAGGCTGAGGGGTGACCTTATAGAGGTTTACAAAATCATGAGGGGCATGGAGAGGATAAATAGACAAAGTCTTTTCCCTGGGGTGGGGGAGTCCAGAACTAGAGGGCATAGGTTTAGGGTGAGAGGGGAAAGATATAAAAGAGACCTAAGGAGCAACCTTTTCACACAGAGGGTGGTACGTGTATGGAATGAGCTGCCAGAGGATGTGATGGAGGCTGGTACAATTGCAACATTTAAGAGGCATTTGGATGGATATATGAATAGGAAGGGTTTGGAGGGATATGGGCCGGGTGCTGGCAGGTGGGACTAGATTGGGTTGGGATATCTGGTTGGCATGGACGAGTTGGACCGAAGGGTCTGTTTCTGTGCCGTACATCTCTATGACTACGACTCTATGACCCAATCCTCTTCACTCGGAGAAAGTGAGGACTGCAGATGCTGGAGAGTCTGAATCAAAAAGGGTGGTGCTGGAAAAGCACAGCAGGTCAGGCAGCATCTGAGGAGCAGGAGAGTCAACGTTTCGGGTATAAGCCCTTAATCGGGAATGTGGAGAGGGAGGGAGAAGAGTGATAAATAGGGGGTGAGGGTGGAGCTGGGGGGTAGATAGGTGGGAAGGTGATAAGTAGATACAGGTGGGGGGGTAATTGTGTTAGTTTGGTGGGGAGGTGGAGTGGGTAGGTAGGAAGGAAGATGTCTAGATTAGAATGGTGCTGGAAAAACACAGCAGGCCAGTCAGCATCCGAAGAGCAGGAAAATCGACGTTTCAGGCAAAATATTCCCTGATGAACGGCTTTTGCCCGAAATGTCGATTTTTCTGCTCCTCGGATGCCAACTGACCGGCTGTGTTTTTCCAGCACCACTCTAATCTTGACTCTAATCTCCGCCTGCAGTACCCACCTCCACCAGGAAGGAAGATGGACAGACAGCACAGGTCAAAAGGATGGTGCCAGGTTGGAGGGTTGGATCTGGGATGAGATGGGGGGGGGGGAGGGTGGTGGAGGGGAGATTTGGAAACTAGTGAAACCCCACCATCCTGTGGCCAACCACTTCAACTCCCCTCCCACTCCCCTAAGGATATGCAAGTGCTGGGCCTCCTTCACCGCCAAATCCAAATCACCTGCCAACTTGGAGGAAGAATGCCTTATTTTCCTCACTGGGACCCTTCGACCACACGGCATCAACATTGACTTCACTAGTTTCCAAATCTCCCCTCCCCCCACCTCATCCCAGATCCAACTCTCCATCTCAGCACTGCCCTCTTGACCTGTCCCACCTGTCTATCTTCCTTCCCACTGGTCCCCTCTAACCTCTGCATCAACCTATCACAATTAACCCCCACCCGCATCCACCTATCGCCTTCCCACTTACCTTCACACAGCCCCACCCTCACCCTCTCTATCCATCTCAGTCCCCTTCCCCCTCCACATTCCTGATGCCTGAAATATCAACTCTCCTGCTGCTCGGATGCTGCCCTGACCTGCTGTGCTTTGCCAGCAGCACTTGATCTCCAGCACTGCCCTACCTGTCCATTTTCCTTCCCACTTATCCACTCCACCCTTGGCTCCGACCTATCAGCATCACCTGCATCTCCCGATTGCCTTCCTGTCTACCTTCCCCCTCTCCCCCAGCCTCATTCCCCCTCCTATTTATCTCTCAGCCCCCTTCCCCTTCCCACCAAATTTTTGATGAAAGGCTTATGCCTGGAACATTGATTCTCCTGCTCCTCAGACACTGCCTGACCTGCTGGGCTTTTCCAGTTCAACACTTGTCGACCCTGTCGAAGGTGGATGGACTTTGGGGAGTCTCTCTTATTGGAGATACTAATTGCCTGGCATTTGTGTGGCACCACTTTTACTTGCCACTTGCCAGCCCAAGCCTGGAAATGGCCCAGATCTGGTCCATTTGAACATGGACTGCTTCAGTAGCTGAGGAGTCGTGAATGGTGCTGAACATTGTGCAATCATTGGTGAACCTCCCCACCTCTGACCTTATGATAGAGGGAAGGTCATTGATGAAGCAGTTGAAGATGGTTGGGCCTAGGACATCACCCTGAAGAACTCCTGCAGAGATGTCCTCTAGTTGGGATGTATTAAGAACAAAGTGATATTTTACCAAGGTGGCATATATTAATGAGAATGAGATGTTTCATTTTGGGGGCAGCATATTTTATTGAATTTATAATCAAGAGTAGGATTGAACATCTTGGGCCAATACATAATTTGGAGCAGGCTGTTTTATCAAAAGCAGCAACGATGTGGAAATGCCAGTGTTGGACTAAGTTAAAAATCACACAACACCAGGTTATAGTCCAACAGGTTAATTTGGAAGCACAATCTTTCGGAGGGCTGCTCCTTCATCAGGTCGCTAGGATATAAGGCAGACATAATGCTAGTATATGTTCAAAGGCAGGATCTGTTAATGTCAATGGAATGTAGTGCTGAGCTTAATATTCAACACCAAAGGGCAGATGGATCACCAAAGGCAGAAAATGTTCACATGTTTTCTAGAGTTATAACATCATATAGCATCGAAACAGACTCTCGTTCAACTCATCTATGTCAATCAGATCTCCGAAATTTAATTAGTCCCTTTGCCTGCGTTTGGCCCATATCCCTCTAAACCTTTCTTATTCATGTATCTGTTCAAATGTCTTTAAAGTGTTGTAGATGCACTTGTCTCCACCACTGGCAGCTTAATCCATACACACACCAACCTCTGTGTGAAATAATCCATACACACACCAACCTCTGTGTGAAAAAATCCATACACACACCAACCTCTGTGTGAAAAAAAATTCCTCTGAGGTCCCTTTTAAATCTTTCCCCTCTCACCATAAATTTAGGCCCTTTAATTTGGACTCCCTACCCTTGGAAAAGACCCGGCTATTCGCCCTATCCACGCCCCTCATGAGTTTAGAAACCTCTATAAAGTCACCTCTCAGCCTCCTACACTCCAGTGAGACAAGTCCCAGTCCATCCATCCTCTCCCTGTCGCGCAAACCCTCAAGTCTCAGTAACATGCTTGTAATTTCTTTCTGAACTCTTTCTGAACTCCAATAGTAGGGCAACCAGAATTATACTCAGTACTCCTCACCATTGCCTTGTACAGCTTCAACATGATGTTCTGTACTAAAGAAGGCAAGTGTGCCAAACGCTTTCTTCACCACCCTGTCTACCTCTGGCCCCATTTTCAAGGAACTATAAACCTGCATCCCTAGACCTCTTTGTTGGCAACATTCTTCAGGACCCTGTCTTACCAGCATCTCACATTTATCTAGATTAAACTCCATTTGCCACTTCTTGGTCTATTGGCCAATCTGATCAAGATCTCATTGTACTCCAAGATAACCACCTTCATTGTCCACTATCCTACCTATTTTGGTGCAATCCATAAATTTACTAACCATCTGTCCTATATTCTCATCCAAATTGTTTATATAAATGACGAACAACAGAGGACCCAACTCCAATCCTTGCTGCCCACAGCTTGGTCACAGGCCTCTAGTCTGAACAACAACCCCCTACTATCACCCTCTGTCTCCTCCCATCAAGCCAATTTTGTATCCAATTGGCAAGCTCTCCCTGAATCCCATGTGATTGACCTTACTAGCCAGGTAAAAACAAGGATTGCAGATGCTGGAAACCAGAGTCTAGATTAGAGTGGTGCTGGAAAAGCACAGCAGGTCAGGCAGCATCCGAAGAGCAGGAAAATCGACGTTTCAGGCAAAAGCCCTTCATCAGGAATAGAGGCAGAATGCCTGCAGAGTGGAGACATAAACCAGTCTATCATGCAGAATCTTGTCTAAGACCTTGTTAAAATCAATGCAGGGTGGAATATTTTATAACAGATGAGGTTCAGTACAGAGGAATGTATATATTACCAGAAGTAGTATATAATAAAGCCAATAGGATATATTATCAAGAATAGGCCATATTAGCCCAGGGGGTATATTTCACTCAGGGACAGTGTATAGAGGAGCTGGATGGGGAGGGGGATATTGGATTACTAATATTTTAGCCAAGTATATGTAACTGAGGCGAGTCAGAATCCCCTAATATTAGGGGATTTCTCATCAAATACAAATGGTTTTGATTCTCCGATGTAAGGGAGCTGCTACATGAACTCCTCTTTCCAAGTTTCTGAGGCCTGACTTCACTCAGAGTGTACAATAGATGGAGCTCTTCCTCATCAAGTCAAGCCCTCGTCCTTGCCGAATGGTCTTTGACAACACCATCGTAAACCAGCAGAGCTGCTGGCTAGCAGCTTCCCTGCAGACCTGTAAGTTATACACATGCATTGAACACCAGCAGTATTCACAACATGCACTAAACACATTGTGTACGTTCTAAACTTATTATTAACTTATAAACTGAAATTATGGCAGAGCTACTGACTGCATTGTTTATTTTAAATATGGACCATACTATGGGCGGCACGGTGGCACAGTGGTTAGCACTGCTGCCTCACAGCGCCAGAGACCTGGGTTCAACTCCCACCTCAGGTGACTGACTGTGTGGAGTTTGCACGTTCTCCCCGTGTCTGCGTGGGTTTCCTCCGGGTGCTCTGGTTTCCTCCCACAGTCCAAAGATGTGCAGGTCAGGTGAATTGGCCATGCTAAATTGCCCGTAGTATTAGGTAAGGGGTAGATGTAGGGGTATGGGTGGGTTGTGGGTCGGTGTGGACTTGTTGGGCCGAAGGGCCTGTTTCCACACTATAATGTAATGTAATCTAATCTATTTAAATTGTTAACCTATACAAAGCAGATAATTAAATGATTCCACTAATATTAATGGCATTGTTACTGTATACTGACCATTATAAAGCATGCTGGACACATGGAAGCTATACAAGTTGCCATTGCTATTAACCTAACTTTAAAATAAAGCTTTGGATTCAAGGAAGGAATTGATTAATAAGCATTTGGGGAATGTTTGTTCAAATCCTAGGTTTATTTCACTTAATTTAGTTTAAAGAGGTAAGGAACATAGGAACAGGAATAGGCAATTCAGTCCCTTAAGCATGTTCCAAAATTCAAAGAGATAATGACTGATCTGTGGCCTAACTCCATATACCTGCCTTTGGCCCATATTCCTTAATACCTTTGCTGAACAATTTTTTTAAAATCTGGTTTTGAAATTGACAACTGATCCAGCATCTACTGCTTTTTATGGAGGACAGTTCCAACCCTCTCCCAATCTTTGTGTGTAGAGGTGTTTCCTAATATCTCCTGAATGGACTGGCCCTAATTCACAGACAATGTCCACTAGTTCTAGAAACCCCAATCAGTGGAGGTAGCTTCTCTGCATCTACCCTGTCTTATCCTAGCACCTCATGCCCTGTTCCCTGTGGTTTTTCCAGGATACAAGAGGTAACATCAGCTGGTGGAGCTCAGAGCTTCATATATCGAACTGGAGCTGGTGTCCCTGTGCTGTGTTTATGAGGCTCAGAGGTACATGGAGAGGAGATCTCTCAATGTGGTCACTGTGTAGCTACAGGTAGTGAGGGAAGGAGCAGCCAGGGACTGCCACTTTGACCAGCTGTGAGGGGACAAGGCAGGAGTGAGGGGGAAGGGTTGGAATGGGGAGAAAGGGTAGGAGTGAGGGAGGAAGGGCAGGAGTGAGGGAGAAAGGGCAGGAATGGGGAGGAAGGGTAGGAATGAGGGAGGAAGGGCAGGAATGGGGAGGAAGGGTAGGAGTGAGGGAGAAAAGGGCAGGAATGGGGAGGAAGGGTAGGAATGAGGGAGGAAGGGCAGGAGTGAGGGAGAAAGGGCAGGAATGGGGAGGAAGGGTAGGAATGAGGGAGGAAGGGCATGAGTGAGAGAGAAAGGGCAGGAATGGGGAGGAAGGGTAGGAGTGAGGGAGGAAGGGCATGAGTGAGGGAGGAAGGGCAGAAGTGAGGGAGAAAGGGCAGGAATGGGGAGGAAGGGTAGGAATGAGGGAGGAAGGGCAGGAGTGAGGGAGAAAGGGCAGGAATGGGGAGGAAGGGTAGGAATGAGGGAGGAAGGGCAGGAATGGGGAGGAAGGGTAGGAGTGAGGGAGAAAAGGGCAGGAATGGGGAGGAAGGGTAGGAATGAGGGAGGAAGGGCAGGAGTGAGGGAGAAAGGGCAGGAATGGGGAGGAAGGGTAGGAATGAGGGAGGAAGGGCATGAGTGAGAGAGAAAGGGCAGGAATGGGGAGGAAGGGTAGGAGTGAGGGAGGAAGGGCATGAGTGAGGGAGGAAGGGCAGAAGTGAGGGAGAAAGGGCAGGAATGGGGAGGAAGGGTAGGAATGAGGGAGGAAGGGCAGGAGTGAGGGAGAAAGGGCAGGAATGGGGAGGAAGGGTAGGAGTGAGGGAGGAAGGGCATGAGTGAGGGAGGAAGGGCAGAAGTGAGGGAGGAAGGGCAGGAGTGAGGGAGAAAGGGCAGGAATGGGGAGGAAGGGTAGGAGTGAGGGAGGAAGGCCAGGAGTGAGGGAGGAAGGGCAGGAATGGGGAGGAAGGGTAGGAATGGGGAGGAAGGACAGGAATGAGGTGAGGCAGGGGTGAGGGAGGAAGGGCAGGAGTGAGGAAGGAAGAGCAGGAATAAGGGAGGGCAGGAGTGAGGGAGGAAGGGCAGGAATGAGGCGAGGCAGGAATGAGGGAGGAAAGGCAGGAATGGGGAAGGACAGGAATGGGAGAGGAAATGGGGAAGGACGAGAGTGTAGTCCTTCCTTCCCATCAGAGTAGTTGGTTCCTCTTTTTCTGATTCCTCTCCCTAAAGGGACCACAAAGACTAATAACTTCCTCCTCCTGCTTTCCTTGGCCTGCCCAGTTTGATTACCTGGAGGATGGGGAGACGATGAAAAACCACTCCTAGTTTGGCTGTGCTCCCTGGGATCTTCATTATAGGCCACCATTTTGGGGGCAGGTGTTACTCACCGAGTTGCCCATTTTAAGCCTTCATTTCAGCTTTGAAAAGTCTAGCTCCTTCACTAAACGTGACATGGCTGTGAGTCCCGTGTTGCTGGTCGTACCTAAGTCTAGAGTTTGCAGAGAGACCCCCCCTTTATCAAAAGGAGATGGTTAATGGACCTTCAGAATCTGCTCCTTTCTTCAAAGTTGCAATCCCAAACTGGGAACAAGGACGTGAGAGGCTGGGTGAGAGATTCCTTCCTGAGGCTTGCTCTGAAAAGAATGGAATGGATGTCATTTGAACCCAGAGAAAATCGATGGGTTCTGGGTGAGTTAAATCCCATCTCAATATCTTGCCGTTTTCCCCATCACCTGTCCAGGACCTTTTGCCCCATTGCTTTCCATCCTGTCACAATAGCACCCATTTCATCTCCTTCCAGAGATCTGGGTTGCTGTTTTCATTGGAGAAAAGAAGGTTCAGGGGGTGACTTGATAGAGGTGTACAAGATGATTAGGGGTTTAGATAAGGTTGACCATGAGAACCTTTTTCCACGTATGGAGTCAGCTATTACGAGGGGGCATAGCTTTAAGTTAAGGGGTAGTAGGTATAGGACAGATGTTAGGGGTAGATTCTTTACTCAGCGAGTCGTGAGTTCATGGAATGCCCTGCCAGTAGCAGTGGTGGACTCTCCCTCTTTATGGGCATTTAAACGGGCATTGGATAGGCATATGGAGGATAGTGGGCTAGTGTAGATTAGGTAGGCTTGGATCGGCGCAACATCGAAGGCCAAAGGGCCTGTACTGCGCTGTATTTTGCTATGTTGTAAATGTTAACTGTCACTATTGAGTTCGGACTTTATAAAGTAGGAGATTCCTTTATAGTTAGAACATCTTGACTTCATTACTGGCATTTTTCACTGCAGTTTATTCTGAAATCTTTTTTAGTGAAATAGATTGAAATATGGGTTTATAAATAGTGTTGTGAGAACACTGGGACTTTTAATGAGGCATTGTTCAGCTTCAGTACGAGAGAGTGCAGATCTTAATTGACAATTAAAATTAAAATGTACCGTGGAGCTGTCCTTTTAGCAGCTGGCCCTTTTCTGTGTGTTTTATTATAATTACATATGAGCAAATGTCACTTGTTGTCACCTGCAGCGAGTCAGTGGAGAGACTGTTGTATAATAACAGAATGATGCCGAGAAGGTGGTGGGAAAATGATCCCGGGAAGGAAGTGTGATACCTGCAGGAAATGCACGCAGTAGCAAGGCTTGAATACAGACCTTTGACAGGCGAATATTCTCAAGATCTGCTCTTTCAATGTTCATTCTCACTCATCGAGAGCACCAAATGTGAAATGAACTGCACTCTTCATCATGGGTGTGGCTCGGTAGCTCAATGGTTAGATACTGCTGCCTCACCGCGCCAGAGATCTGGGTTGAATTCCACCCTCAAGTGACTGTCTTGGTGGAGTTTGCATGTCCTCCCTGTGTCTGGGTGGGTTTTCTCCCACAGTCCAAAGATGTGCAGGTTAGGTGGATTGGCCATGCGAAATTGCCATACTGTCCAGGGAGGTGCAGGCTAACCATGGGAAATGCAGGGTTACAAGGACATGGTAGGGCGTTTGAGACTGGGTGGAAAGCTCTGTGGAGAGTCAGTGTGGACTTGATCGGCTGAATGTCCTCCTTCCACAGTGTAGGGATTCTATGATTTAACATGGACATCTTTCTGAAACGTGCTCAGAAGCCTCATCTGCCTCAGGTTTTGTATATCAACATCTCTTAATGCAGTCCATAAATCAAACTGTGTTCTTTTACTTTCTGTATGTTTCACCTTGCTGTAGTGTCCTGGAGACTTGGGGAATATCATTCTGCTCTGAGTTTGAGTAAGTGAAGACTCGCTTTGCTTATTCTTCTGTGGAATGTGGGCACGGCCAGCATTTATTGCCTGCCCCTAGTTGCCCTGGGAGCAATTGGGAAGATACTTTCAGCATTTTGACCCAGAACAATGAACGGTGATATGTTCCGATGTCAGGATGGTGAATGGAATCGAGAAGGTGGTGGTATTCCTGGGTATCTATTGGCCTTGTTGTTCTCGGTGGTACATATAATCTCAGAGAATGAGATCTTGCAATACAGATTCCATTCTGTGGTTAGTCACCCTCCTGACATCAGCAACATAGCAGGGGAGTTCAGAAGTCGTTTAGACAGAACCTGATCTCCTCTTCACCCATTTTCCTTCATCTTGTGGCACTGATTCAAGGCACGTGGCAGAAACCTTGGGGGAGACGATGACCCAGTGCACCAGTACTGGACTATCATTCAGAGACTCAGCCAATACTCGGGGGACCTGGGTTCAAATCTCACGAATTTGAACCTAGAATTAATCATTGCCGAGAACCATTGTCAGGAGAAACCCATCTGTTTCATGAGATATCCTTCAGGGAAGGAAACTGCCATCCTGACCTGGTCTAGCCCACATGTGACTCCAGAGCCACAACAATGTGATTAACTCTTAACTTCCCTCTGATGAGGACAATAGATACACCCTGTGAATAAATAAAAAAGAAATCCAAGCCAACAATCCCACCTAATGTGCCAGAACTTCACGGAATGGGTGCTAGGTAAAAACAATGACCGCAGATGCTGGAAACCAGATTCTGGATTCGTGGTGCTGGAAGAGCACAGCAGTTCAGGCAGCATCCAAGCAGCAGCGAAATCGCCGGTTCGGGCAAAAGCCCTTCATCAGGAATAGGTGCTACACAGTGAGATTTATGTTTTGAGGATAAGCCCTTGCCCATTTCAGGGAGATGCAAAAACTCCCAAGGGACGGTTGAAAGATGAGCAAGGAGTTCTTCGCCATGGCTTGGGAAACATGTTCTCCTCATGCATTTGCAAATTTGGATTGAGTAGCGATTTCTTTTATTGTTGTTTGAGGCATTTTGCTCTGCACAAACAGGCCAACATTGTACAAGATCTGCACTTCAGCAACTGATTGTCTTTGTGAGCCCTCTGGGAGGTCCTGGGGCCAGGAGACCATGGAAATGGAAGGCCCAATCATCTTCATGTAGAAGGTGGCTGTAGAAAAACATTGAGGACTCAAGAAAGGCAACTGAAACTAGTAAAGAAAAAAATAACAGCTAACAAGGCAGTGTTTGCTGATGTAACAGTATCAAAAGGAAATGTGCAGGCAGGCGGTCACAACATGAGTCAATCAGGAACGAGAAGTGGAAACGACACAAACTATTCATATAAATCAATGAGGACATGAAAGCAATAAATAGAACAGAGGACATAAAGAACTGCATGAATAGCTATAGCCGACATGTGAAATGATATGTGGATTGGTCAGTGAAATTCTCTGTGGTCAGGGTGAAAGAACTAATTTGTATTTATATAATGCTGACCGACAATGGTTTTCAGTTCATCCACGCATCCAGTTTAAAATTCTCACTCATGGGATAAGATCCCTTCATGGCTTTCCCCTGATGATCAGACTCCTCTAGCCCTAACATTCCTCTGATCTCTCTGATGGCTCTCAGCCTCCTCCCACCTTTTGCCTTAGTAGCTGGACCCTACAACTCTCCAGGTCTAGTCCTCTGCAATTCCCTCCTTAATTGTTTTGCTGTTCCACCCCCTTCACCCTTTAAAAGCCTGCCATTAGTGAGTTGGAGTAGACATCGACGAACACTAAAATGCAGATCTGCAAAAGATCTGAAATAGAATGAGCTTCTGGGCTCATTTCAACTTTTAAAAACATATTTATTTGTGGGATGTGGCTGTCGCTAGCTGGCCAACATTTATTACCTGTCCCTCATTGCACTTAAGAAAGTGGTGGTGAGCTGCCTTCTTGAACTGCTGAAGTCCACCTGCTGTGGATTGACCCACAATGCAACGAGGGAGAGAATTCCAGGATTTCGATTCACGACAGTGAACGAACAGCTATATATTGCCAAGTCAGGATAAAGGCTGGCTTGGTGGGGAATTGAACGTGGTGGAGTTCTCATGTATCTGCTGCCCTTCTTCTAGACAGAAGTGGTCGTGGGGTTGGAAGATTCTGTCTGAGGATCTTTGGTGCATCTCTGTAGATAATAGATTGACCAGAGTGTTGGAGAATGGGGAAGAGTTGGTGTGAGCTGGAAAGAATTTTCCTCGATTTTCTCCTCAAGTTATCCCGGGTTTTCACCTAACCCAAGGGATCTCCGAGTTTTGGGCAGAAGTTTGGGAGTACATCCTTGTGTGGGCAAGGCTGGATGGACGAGAGGCTCCTGACAGTCAACGTTCATAAACTTGTGCCATTTGGCCTGTGGGGAACTTTGCATTAAGGATCGCAAGCTGCAACAACTCAGAGGTACACGTATCCCCTGGAACCTTCAGTGTCCTTATTCCTTCTCCTAACCCTATCTTTTGTCAGGTATTTACTAACCCTTCTGACCTTTTGCTCTCTGATGCTGAACAGTTTGTATTCACCAAAGGTCTTATTTTATCATCTCAGTGAATTTCAGGCGTTACATGTCTTTGAATTCTTCCATCGCCTTTACCTCTGTGCCCATTTCTATGGACAAGTGCCCTCTGCCCTTCCCAAAGACCATTCACCCACCTCCAACACACTCTCTCCACCTGGACCCTTTCCCTCTGGTCTTTCACCTGCACTCAATGCCTCATTGAGAACTGTTGCTGTCATATTGCTTGCCTTAATTGCACCCATTCGAACCAGTCACCCTCGGAACTGAAAGGACTCCACGCTCACAGATCTAACCCTGACTTTGTAATTAAGCCTGCCGACGAGGGCGGTGCTATTATTATCTGTTGTATTGACCTCTACATTGCAGAGACTGAGCATACGCGCTCAGATACCTTCTCCTATTTCCCCTTGAACCATGACTCTATTTTTGGAACATCAAACTACCATGTCTATGATGGTCATTAAGCTCAACTTACTTGAGGATCCCCCGCCAAAAACCTCCAAGCTCATCGTCCCCCAACCCCACAAAACTCACTTCGACTTCCGTCCCAAAATCCATAAACAAGACTGCCCAGGCAGACCCATTGTTTAGGCCTACTCCTGCCCCACAGAACTCATCCCTTCCTATCTCAAGTCATTTTTTTCTTCCTTTGTCCATTCCCTTCCTACTTATATCCACGATTCTTTTAATGCAATCCCTTTACACGTCCATCCCCCACCAGGACAGTCTCACGGCCCACTGCTTCTTCCTTGAAAACAGGCCTGAATTATTGCCATCCATCACCACTTCCTCCCCCTAGCTGAGCTCATTCTCACCTTGAACAACTTCTCCGTTAACTCCTCCCATTTTCTTCAGGTCAGAGGAGTGGCTGTGTGTAAACCGCACGGGTCCCAGTTATGTCTTCGTGAGATACATGGAACATTCTTGTTCCAGTCCTATTCTGGCCCCGATCCACAACTCTCTCTATGGTACATCAATAACATCATTGGTGCTGCTCCCCTCTCTTGTTCAGAATTGGAAAAGTTATCAATTTCATTTCCAATTTCCACCCCACTTTCACCATCACTCATTCATCTGACTCCTCCCTTCTCTTCTGCGTCATTTCTGTTTCTATTTCGAGGGATAGGCTGGCCATCAATATCCATTACAAACCATTACAAAGGGGAAGGGGAGGTCTCTAAAATGCTCACCTTCTTCCTCAACCAAGGATTCCTCAGCACTGTAAGTTGAAGAACACCCAGCCATGCTTGACCCATCTCCTACACTTTGGCTTCACCCTCCCACAACAGTGATAGTATCCAACACAACACCTAACATTCCACCAGCATCCACAGCCAGAGGGTCATCAGCTACCATTTCTGCCAGCTTCAGGATGCCACAACCAGACACATACTTTCCTCCCTTCCCTAGTCAGCCTTCCAGAGACTATTCCCTCCAGGTCACCCTGCTCTGTGTCTCCTCCTTTCCCAACACCTCCCCATGCAATCACAGAAGGTGTCACACCTTCTCTCTACTGAGTATCAAAAGGCCCCAAACACACCTTCCAGGTGAAGCAGTGCTTTATCTGCACTTCACACAATCTAGTCTAATGCATTCACTGTTCAGAATGTAGTCTCCTCTCCAGTGGGGAAATGAAATGCAGACTCGGTGACCACTTTGGAGAACACCGATGCTCTGACGGTAAAAATGACCGTGAGCTTCCAGTAGCCTGCCACTTCAATATACTACTGTGATACTTGGCCAACGTTCCTGTCTCAGGCCTTGCTGCAGTGCTCAGAGCATGCTGGAAGAATAGTATCTCATTTCCTGCTTGGGAACCCTGCAGCCTCTACGATTCAACATCAAGTTCAGTAACTTTAGAATCCGATTCAGTGCTTCCATGTTTTTACCCCCCCCCCCAATCCTGGTCCTCTCACGACATGGGTTACCTTTAGCACAACCCACCCATCTCTCATTATCACTTCTTCACCATTCCTTCTCTCCTGGCCTCTACCAATAATTCCCACATTTGCCTAACCCTTTCATATCTCTGACCCTCTACACTGTGTGTCCATCTATCCATGGGCCTCCCCATTCCACTTCCCAACCCATCTTCAGCATCAATATTACTTTTTCCTAGCTGCTCTCAGTTCTGAAGGGACAGTGGACTCAAAACATTAACTCTTTTTTTTCCTCAGATGCTGCCAGACCTGCTGAGTTTCTCCAGCGATTTCTGTTTTGTTTCAGATCTCTAGCATCTGCAGTTCTTTGTTCTATTTTATGACATGTTGTTGTTGTAACTGTTAGCTTACAGCTTACAAAGAGTTAAACCTGAGAGGGTACACAAGCCATGCATCATACTGATGAGAATGGCCCAAACCCAAGATATTCGAAGAGGAGAAACAGCCTCTTTGTCAATGCTCCAACTCTAGCAGACTCAGTGTCAGTAGAATGGGAGAACCCATATTTCAAATCCCAGAAATCATGTGCAAAACCATGAAATGGAATTATTGATGAAGTGCAAAAAGAACTTAAAATCTCATTTTTAATTGTTAATGCCAAATATTTGAATTTATTTAAAAAATGAATAATGT
Organism: Chiloscyllium punctatum; assembly: GCF_047496795.1. NCBI lineage: Eukaryota > Metazoa > Chordata > Chondrichthyes > Orectolobiformes > Hemiscylliidae > Chiloscyllium > Chiloscyllium punctatum. The sequence goes on from NC_092750.1 coordinate 71,325,555, forward strand.
TGCTCAAGTATTACAGTATTATAGATACATTGATAGAAGCTTCAATCTTCAATCAAGACTTTCTTTTAAATTTCAAGCTATTTGATTAACGATTATGTTTCTCTGGAGTTGCAGCAAGCCATCTGTACCTAATCGGTGGAAATGTACCAAGCAAAGTAGTTTGCATGGTCCCAGTCAGGTCACTTCATCATTCCTTCCGTCTTTATTCCTCCTCCATTCTCCTGATATCAGTTTCTGTCACTTCGTCCAGTTTCTTTGCCACATCAGAGCTCTGAGGAGAGACCCAGGGCCGGTCCCCGTTATCTTGTGCTTCCAGATCAAGTTCCTCGAAGGACGATCCACTCGCGACTGACTCACTTTTGTCACTCTTCTCGCTGTCCTCAGCGTCCTTGTTGCTCAAGGTGGTCGTCTCTGACTTTGCCATTGAGGTTTCCCTGCTCTCTGTGTAGGCCTCGTAAGTCACTGAGCTTTTCTCGCTGAATGAATCTACACCTGAAGTAATAAAGAGAAAAGACAGACATCATTCAACCCAAACTAACATTCCCTAGCACATAAATAAAATGTCAGAAAGCCAGTCAGCTCTTGACACTCATCAGACTGCTCAGGCTCAACAATTTTATCGTTCATGCAAGAGGACATCTTAGGATGTTTTGAAGAAATTGGTGAATGAGAGGTAATGGTGGTGTGGAAAGCTAGTACGGTGGTACAGCGGGTTATGAGGAGGGAAAACAGAATTTTGATACCTATTACAAATTAAAAATCAGCCTATCTCCTCCAGAAGGTTACTCAGTTTCCCAGCATCTACTGCACTCTGGGGGTGTGAACTCCACCGATTCACAACCCTGGAGGAGAAGTCATTCCATCTCATTTCTGTTCTAAATCTGATACCATTTATTGCTGAATCTTTACAAGCGAGACCGCATCCAGAGTATTGCGTCCAGTTTTGGTCCCTTTACTCGAGGAAGGATGTAATTGCACTAGAGGCAGCTCAGAGAAAATTCAATCAATCAGTCAATTCCAGAGATTACAGATTTGTCCTATGAAGAGGGATTGAGTGGTTTAGGTCTGTACCAACTAGGGGTGGGAAGAATGAGAGGAGGCATACATAATGTTAAAGGGAATTGACAGAGTAGACAAAGATGTTTCCCCTTGTGGTGCAATCTAGAATGAGGGGTCCTAGTTTGAGGACAAATGGTAGCAGATTTCAAACAGAAATGAGGAGGAACTACTTCTCCTACAGGGTTGTGAATTGGTGGAATTCACTCTCCCAGAAGGTGACGGATGCTGGGAAACTGAGTAACCTTCTGGAGGAGATAGGCAGATTTTTAATTAGTAATGGGTCGAAGAATTGTGGAGAGCAGGCAGGAAGTGGAGTTGAGGCTGAGATGATATCAACCATGATTGTATTAAATGGTGGAGCAGGCTCGAGGGGCTGAATGACCTAGTCCTAAACTGAAATTATACAGCCAATCTGAAAATAGCCCAAAAATAACAGCACTAGAATTCATGAAGATCGATAGCTAAGCTAACCCATCAGAAGCTGTAATCAGTCACACAGAAGGCCGCAGCATTCAGGGAGTGGCAAGGACTGAGAGCTTTATTCACAGTAAAAACTTGCAGAGGACTGACACATGCTGTTCTCAAAGTAAATTGCTGCCACAAAGTTAACTATCCCAATGAGGTCTCCCGGTTTGGTACAATGCAGTTTCAACTCGTGTGTGGGATTCACCTGCTTTGACAATATTTGGTCCCAAAAGGAGGGCAGTCTGGGAAATGAGAAAATTGGAGACCCTCATACACACTTCCTATCACGTAAATACCCAGACCCTAATGTACCCCTTCCTCGGCTCCAACTCCCTTTCCCAGCCTGAACCCAAACTGCCAGCATCAATCTACCCTTCCTTTCCCCAACCCAAGCTGCCACTTCTAGTTGAGGCCCTAATGTCACAAATGAATGAGCTAAACTCAGATTTGTTCATTAACCCAGATACAGACAGGCTGGTAGCTTTTCAGCTTGATGGGACGGAGTAGGGACTGTGCTCTGTTGATCAACAGCACTTGGTAGGTATGATTAAAGGGCTGGATACTAGACAGGAACTACCCACAGGGTGCCACACTGCTGCAGTCCCCTCTCCCTGCAACACCCATTACATTCAATCCTTCTCCCTTCACATCCCTCTTATCTAGCTCATATGCACTCTTGCTCCTCAGATGCTGCCTGACCTGCTGTGCTTTTTCCAGTCACCGACCTATCACAATCATCTCCTATCTTCGTTCACCTATCGCCATCCCAAGAACAACTCCCCCAGCCTCACCCAACCTCTCCCTATTTCTCAGCCCCCCTCCCCAGTCCTAATGAAGGGTTAAGCCCAAAATGTCAACTCTCTTGCTCCTCAGATGTTGTCTGACCTGGTGTTCTTTTTACAGCGCTACACTTTATCAACTCATACGTACCTTTAGTCAGTCTGCAATTCTGGGAGCCTGCAGTGGGATTCTGTCCATTTAACTCAGTTCCTCACCACAGACTCTGCTTGGCTATTGTGCATTTCCTGTATTTTTGACTGCGATTTGGTTTTAAATTCTAAGCATCCATAACATTGTGCTTTAAGTTCATCGAATACAAAACACCACACTAATGTTCATATTCAGGAAAAAAGATATAGACTGCAAATGTTAAGACTTGTTGAGAAATATGGAGAGGTGAGGTGTGGAGGGATCTGGAAATTTATTGTGAACATGGAGATGAAAAGTCATGATAGTGACACACACATCTTAAGATTTTTTTCCAATCAGCTTGTTCAGCTCCCATTGTGGAGCAGGTGGGACTTGCGTGTGGGCCTCCTGTCTCAGAGGTATGGACACTACCACTGCATTGTGGAAGGTCACCATTTTGAACAATGTTGTTTGGGACGCATTTGTTAAATTCGGAAGCTTGAATTGCAGCAGGTTATTAGAAATTGTTATGTCTAAGGCTAATGAAGGCCTTACTCTATTCATTGTTCTTTTATTAAGTGAAAGAAAGTTTACAGATGTTCTAGTATAACTATTGCTCTACAGTTTACTTACATTCACATGGAGAAGCTGCTTGTTTACCTTATTGTAACAAGAACAAAGCATGTGTGAGGCACAATGCAATAGGCATGACATCTCACTTTTATGTCAAAGCACCTATAGTTTTACACCCCACGAGTTTTACAGATCCATAACAAGTATTGGGCACCATGAGTCAACTCAGAATGTAAGGGTTATGAAATTCATTTGGAGGATTAATTAACGCCAATGAGACTGAGAGGGCATTAAAAGAAAGACATGAAACTTGTACGAGCCAGTGACTTTGGGCTCTTGCTCAATCGCGAACACTAAAGTTAATTACTGTTAAGTTTTCACTGATTCAACTGAAAATGCCACCTCTAAGATCTAGGTGTCTCTACTAAACTTAGAGTCATACAGATGTACAGCATGGAAACAGACCCTTCGGTCCAACCCATCCATGCCGATCAGATATCCCAACCCAAACTAGTTCCACCTGCCAGCGCCCGGCCCATATCCCTCCAAACCCTTCCTATTCATATAGCCATCCAAATGCCTCTTAAGTGTTGCAATTGTACCAGCCTCCACCACGTCCTCTGGCAGCTCATTCCATACACGTACCACCCTCTGTGTGAAAACGTTGCCCCTTAAGTCTCTATTATATCTTTCCCCTTTCACCCTAAACCTATGCCCTCTAGTTCTGGACTCCCCGACCCCAGGGAAAAAACTTGGTCTATTTATCCTATCCATGCCCCTCATAATTTTGTAAACCTCTATAAGGTCACCCCTCAGCCTTTGACGCTCCAGGGAAAACAGCCCCAGCCTGTTCAGCCTCTCCCTATAGCTCAGATCCCTGAACCCTGGCAACATCCTTGTAAATCTTTCCTGAACTCTTTCAAGTTTCACAACATCTTTCCGATAGGAAGGAGACCAGAATTGCACACAACATTCCAACAGTGGCCTAACCAATGTCCTGCACAGCCGCAACGTGACCTCCCAACTCCTGTACTCAATACTCTGACCAATAAAGGAAAGCATACCAAATGCCTTCTTCACTATCCTACCTTCCTGCGACTCCACTTTCAAGGAGCTATAAACCTGCATTCCAAGGTCTCTTTGTTCAGCAACACTCCCTAGGGCCTTACCATTAAGTGTATAAATCCTGCTAAGATTTGCTTTCCCAAAATGCAACACCTCGCATTTATCTGAATTAAACTCCATCTGCCACTTCTCAGACCACTGGCCCATCTGGTCCAGATCCTGTTGTAATCTGAGGTAACCCTCTTCGCTGTCCACTACACCTCCAATTTTGGTGTTATCTGCAAACTTACTAACTGTACATCTTATGCTCGCATCCAAATCAGCCCTGTTCTAAAAGAAATTAAACTGGCATAGAGTTAATAATTAACAAATTAAATTTTGTGCTTTAGGAAACAAAATCAAATCTGCCATCTTGTTTGAAGTGTGTTGGCTTTACAGAAAGAAAGGACTTACATTTATACAGTGCCTTTTGTGACTTCAGGGCGTCTCAAAGCACTTTACAATTTATGCACATCAAAGAGTTTCAAACAGCAATAACATTAATAACCAGATAATCTATTTAAGATTATTGTTGGACAAATATTGGCCAGGTACCAGCAGAATTCCCCTGCTGTTCTTAGAACAGTATCATAGAATCTTTCACACCTTCCCAAGAGAACAGACAAGACCTTCATTAACTGCTCAGCTAAAAGACAGCACTTCCTACAGTGAGAATCTCCCTCAGCTCTGCACTGGAATGTCAGCCAAGATTTTGCAGTCAAGTCTGGAACATGGTTTGACTCCATGACATTGACTCAGAGACTTCGGAGCTATCACTGAGGCAATTGCCACTTCTACCCTCTCACATTAATCTCTCTCCCTGTTCAAGTCAAAGCTTTTTACCTCATGTTTATTTTTCATCACATCCTTTTTTTAAATACAGTTTTTGTAAATTGCCCCATTTTTGGTGATTTTTGTTCATCAGGCACCAGCTTTCAGTTTTTCTACAATTAAATTGGGAAATAACCAGCCAACCCATTCGATCCTTCGATATATAGGAGTGTCAGGTGCACAGAAATCATCTGACAGAGTGCCCACTGGAGTCATCTGTAGCCTCTCTTTGCAGGTGCTGTCAAAGCATTTGCTGTCCTCACTTCAATTTTCTGGTTTTAAATTTGTCATCTTTCCAAATTAAAACAGTCCCGAGTTCCATTTTTGTTCGTACTATGATTCTTTACCCGAAAGTTTTTTCAAGCGTAAGGCTTGGCCCTATTCCTTGTCCTTGCCTGACATATAAATTCCATTATCAGAGCAGTCAATTCTCTGGTGTACCAGATGTAATTACTGTCTGTGTTTTAGTTAGACTACGTTAATTGCACACAGCAATTAAATGGCAGAATGTTCAGAGTTTTAATTGGTCTTGGGGTGAAGTTACAATCAGTAGCACTGGATAAAGGAAGAGTGCATATGTAGTGATAATGATTAAGTATATACAGTAATGGCAGCAGTTAGCATATTAGATGCAAATTTGAAAGTTCTTGCATCAATATAAGCAGCATTGTATATATCTCACTTCTGTAATGTGGGTAAGTGAAAGCTGCTTTTGGGAGGAAGGATTATGGTTATTGTCATTGGAACTTCATCCTTCCCAATTAATTTTTGAGCTAGGGCAGTCACTCAGTTTAAAGAGAGGCCCACAGGTATGGTCAGGCATGGATGATTTAACAGAGTTCAGCTGCAGCAGGAATATGGCTGTCAAAAATGACCTGAGAGTCTGCTTTTACATTGGCATTTGAGGGTCTCTCGCTAATGTGGAAAAATCTCAGGGGAAAGTTGCTGGATTGGCTACAACTTTGGCCTAATGTTACTATGGGTTTTCCTGTTGAGGCCTCTGGAAGTGAATTTAGAAAATTTACACTGGGAATATAAGCAGACACCACAGGAAGCACACAGCAAGTCAGTCAGAGTCTGTGACATAATCGTTTTCTACAAAGCAACGACTGAGGAAGAGCCCAGTCTGAGATATTTCTCCTCCTGACCCCTCTCCTCAGAAATGATTACTGATCTTTGAAGGTTTCTAGTATTTCCTGCATTGGATCCCGGCCTTTGCCAGTTTATGTGCAAAATTTATATTAATAATCGTCACCAGATACACAAGCCATCACTCTGAAGCACTGTTGTTCATCTGCAAGATGCTGATCAGGTCTCTGTACTTTTCTGACATTTTTTTGTTCCCCAACAGAGTAACATTTGACTCCATTAAAATTATAGAATACAATAGAATCCCTACAGTGTGGAAACAGGCCCTTTGGCCCTCCGAAGAGAAACCCACCCAGACCCATTCCCTTCGCCTATTGTTCTACATTTACCCCTGACTAATGCACAAATCCTACACATCCCTGAACACTATGGGCAATTTAGCATGGCCAATTCACCTAACCTGCACATCTTTGGACTATGGGAGGAAACCAGAGCACCTGGAGGAAACCCACACAGACACGGGGAGAATGTGCAAACTCCTCACAGACAGTTGGTCGAGGCTGGAATCGAAGCCGGGTCCCTGGTTCTATGATGCAGCAGTGCTAACCACTGAGCCACTGTGCTGTTTGTTAAAATACTGGTTCGGAAAATCCTTTTAAGGAACTGTTTTGCCTTGCTTGAATCAGGATCTCAATTCAATGTGTTTTGAGAGTTATGTAATGGGACAGATTTTGTTTTTATATTGAAATTGTACAACATTCTGTCCTTTTAAAAATTATCAAACTTGTAACCTTCAAACAAATTGATTGAGCACCTTGAGTCCCTGATTCTGTTTGAAATTCTACAATGCCCGTTTTAAAAAAAAAGTTGGGTCAGTAGACATGCTTTAGCCAGATTGTATTAAAATATCTTTGCTGCTGTGTTTTTAATGCAGTGTGTTCACAAAAAGAAGAGTGCATTTTGAGTTTGCTGTTTTGTTAAGATTTTAGAGAATATTAGAACTTGAGACTGTGCTGTTTAAATTCTGTTAATCATTGTTAAGACTTCATTGGCCCCCTTCATATTGCAAATTCAAAGAATGTTGATCTCTACCAAAGCTGTCACTGTAATTCTGACTGTTTTATTTGGGAAGTTTCATTTGGAGAACATATTTTAAAATATTCCGCATTTGTTTCCCACAAATATTTGAGATTTAAATCTGAACTGAAATTGCCTCTTTTAATTGCTAAAGCACAGGAAACATTTTGTTGCTTTTGTGCTGTTCTGACTTTTGAAATACGTTTCCTGGCAGCATTCACATTAGCTAAGTATTAATTTGTTAATACAACCTGAATGGGGTCCCCCGAGGGTTTGATTTTAGGACCATTGATTGCTGTTTATAATTGACTGAATTGTTTAGGCAGTACAATTTAGAAGTTTATGGATTGTATAAAACTTGATAATAGTGAACAGAATAACAGACTTCCAGATGACTGAGAATGTTGAAATAGGCAGACACAATTTTTTGTAGTTAAACGCGTGACTGTCTTCATATTGATAACCACCTTGGCAAAGAAGGAAGGAGAGAGGAAATGCAAAGATACTTTCAGCAGCTAACATCGTCTCTAGAGTTTCTCCATTCACACCTTCGGACCACCACAACCTGATCCAATGGATTCAATCAACTCCCCAGCCATGAGCATGAAAAGTGAAGAAGTTAACAACAGTGAAGAGAAGGTCGGTGTGCTTTTTGTCAGTGGCCTTCCTATGGACGTTAAACCACGTGAGCCTTACCTTGTCTTTGGATCATTTAAGGGATATGAAGGTTCACTGATCAAACTAACATCACAACAGTCAGTTGGCTTTGTTACATTTAACAGCAAAGCGGGAGCAGAAACAGCAAAGAATGCTGCATTCACCTAGTCTGCAGTTGCAGCTCCTGCACTGCACACTGACACATGCGCTGATATCCTCCAACTGAAGCAAATCTGGAAGGATGGAAGTCTCGACAGTTTTGTGAAACATTTAACTGCCCTTATCCAAGAATTCAGATTTCTCTGAGGAGTGATGCACAAGGACAGACTGAATTTTGTTTTCAGGTTGGACTTTATTAAAGGAGATTTTGGAGAACTCGACTTGGAGGGGACGTAGTGGCCGCTAAGGACTCTGGATTTAAGGACTTTACCAGTGATTTAGTTTCCCCCACATGGGACCATTCTTCAAACTCTATTTACTGTTACAGACTAGTAATTTTTGTTGTTATAATCACTGAATAGTGTGTGTCAATGACTTGCTTGGGTGCTGGCTGTCAGAGTCTTATGAAAGCTGGTAATGCCACTGGTTATCATGGACTGTAAGCAGGCAGGGAAAGAGTTAACTTCAGAGTTTTGTGAAACAAGAGGTTCAGCTGATCATGACTCAGATCAGATAAGAGCTTACAGTTAACAATGGGGTGCTGGAGGCAAGGGTAATGGGTTAACAAGGTGGAAAAGCATTCATTATGTAGTGCCATTTAACAAGATGAGGTAGCATTCAGTATGTAAGGCCAGTTAATAAGGTGAAAAGTATTCATTATGTGAAGCCAGTTAAGGTTAAGAACATTCATTGTGTAATACCAGATGGCTTAATCTTTGCTAATGGCACGGTCACCCAATCAATATGTATGACTTCTTATCTGGATGCTCCTCCCTGTAAAATGACTATATAATTCATTAAGAACCTGCTCTTCCAGAGAAGACCATGCGTCTCTGTGCACATGGGCGATTGTTCTCTCTCCCTCCAGGACCCGGAATAAAGATGAAGTTATGATGTACTGTGAAAAGGGAAGGTTATCAAACCAATCGGCCATTTGGGGCCTGGCTTGATCAAGATTTCCCACTTTGACGTGCATGTAAGCTTCATTAGTCAAGAGAACTCAGACCTGTCAATGAGTTTCTCTTCGTCTACAAACTTCTGCCATTTTATTGCTGGTTATTTGAATAAGGACATGGGATGTTCTTGCAATTTTAATACCAATTTCTGTATAAAGACAGCCTATTTGCAGCAGCAAGGGGAGTAGCCTGAGAAACATCTTTGGGGTAAGAGCTGGCTACTCTGCTAATGGTTTTAGAACCTTAGATACCTGCAATCCAGGCTTGAGCTATGTTATAGTGTAACATTGATACAGTTGGTAAATACAGGTAATAATTTAAACTAAACTGTCATAAGAGTGTTATATTCCAGACTATCACAGAGAATGGTCTCCGGGACGAACCAAGAAAGGCTTACAGGTTGAGTCAAAGAGTCATAGAGATGTACAGCACGGAAACAGACCCTTCGGTCCAACCTGTCCATGCCGACCAGATATCCCAACCCAATCTAGTCCCATCTGTGAGCACCCGGCCCATATCCCTCCAAATCCTTCCTATTCATATACCCATCCAAATGCCTCTCAAATGTTTCAGAGTCCATCAGGGATTCCCTGAGCTGTCTCGAATAGGTGCTTTAACATGACCATTTACGCCGCCCTGCCGCGGGTTATGCTGTGGAAGAGTTTTATACTGGCATATTATTGGCACAAGAGGTGTAAAAGGCATGCATTTATAAAACACCTTTCCCAAACTCATGATGCCCACAAATGATTTACAGCCAATGAATTGTAGTCGTTTCTGCAACATAAGTAAACATGGCAACTAATCTGCACATAGCAAGGTCCCAAAGTGATCTGATTATAAGCAAAAAAATCTGTTAGCAGACAGTGGTTGCAGGACATAGAACAAGTTCCCAATCCTGTTTTAAATTGTAATTTTTAAATCAGTTTGAGAGAACAGCTTGACCCTCAGTCAAAAGATGTGGGAGTCGATAAAATGTGGAGCTGGAAAAACACAGCAGGTCAGACAGCATCGGAAGAGCAGGGAAGTCGACGTCTCAGATCAGGACCTGTCCTAATGAAGAATCCTGATCTGAAATGTTGACTTTCCTGCTGCTCCGATGCTGTCTGATGTGCTTGTTTTGCTAGCTCCACATTTTACCAATTCTGACTTCCAGCATCTGCAGTCCTTACTATTTCCTCCTCAATCATAGAGTCATAGAGGTGTGCAGCACGGAAACAGACCCTTTGGTCCAACTCGTCTACGTCAACCAGGTATCCTGAAATAATTTAGTCCCATTTGCCAGCATTTGGCCCAGATCCCTCTAAACCCTTCCTATTCACATACCCATCCAAATGCCTTTTAAATATTGTCATTGTACCAGCCTCCTCCACGTCCTCTGGCAGCTCATTCCATACACACACACCAACCTCTGCATGAAAAAGTTGCCCCTTAGTCCCCTTTTAAATCTTTCTCCACTCACCCTAAACCAATGCCTCCTAGTTTTGCACAGCCCCACACCGGGGAAAAGACCTTGTCTATTTATTGTATCAATGCCCCTCATGATTTTATAAACCTCTATAAGGTCAAACCTTAGCTTCCGACACTCCAGGAAAAACGGCCCCAGCCTATCAGCCTCTCTATACAGCTCAAATCCTCCAAACCTGGCAACATCCTTGTAAATCTTTTCTGAACCCTTTCAAGTTGCACAACATTCCTCCTATTGTATGGAGTCCAGGATTTCAAAAGATGTTGTGTGATGAACTCTCAGTGTCCCTAAAATAGATAGGGAAACATAATCTAGCACAATTGTGTCACCTGAGTGCTACGCACTGCTGGAAGGTTGGATGAGGATATTGTAGGTCTCACTGGTAATGCTGCCCCTTTCTAGGGATTGCTTTCTGACTCTCAATGTTTGTGTTGAAACATGGAAGGTGTCACCTGATTGAGGCTCTTGTGTTTGTTCGCACTCACTGAAGTGCAGTCCAACGGACAGGAAAGAGGTAGGAAGAGGGTGAACAAATCTAAAGACTAAAGCAACAGTGGGAAGGTTTGAACTGTAGGACCAGATGCATAGCAGGAATTGTCACTTAGCAACCAGCAGAAGCTACTGCAGTGTAAGGTCCAAGAACTGGCCCTGGTCACAGTCCTTGCAGCTGAGAGCAACAACACTCCCTCTCCAGCCGAGACTGGCTCTCATTCATCAATGAGCAAATCCAATATTCTGGCTCAGACGTCCCTCTCTTTTCAAAGAGAAATGCTCCACCGAATCACTGAGGTCAGCGCATCTTCTATTTTATAGTTCAGCAGTCATTCCATGTTTGACAGTTGTCAGCATTACTTTTTCTCACCTACTGTGCAATTAAGATGTTTCCTCCTAGATTTCAGTTGTGTTTGTATAAAATCTGCCAGTGTTCACATTCACTTCCTCTTCCAACAATGGCTTTGAAAGGCTCCATTAAGGAGGAGCTGAATGCCCCTATCCATAATGGACCTTCACAGCAGAGTGAGCCTATTGAACACTTCAGTTACTTGGGGCTGTTGCACATGTTCCTTTACAATGATGTACTCACTCTTATCAAAGCAGCGTGGCTCACGGAGAGAAATCTTAAAGGCACCGTACACTTCAAGTCACTGTTCCCTCTGACATTGGAATGCCACATGCAAAGATGAGCTGATAACTTTCAGCGGCATTCATGCAAGATGTTTGACCTGAATCACTTCTTAAAATGTTATGTTTTCTTCAGAATGTCACTGCGCATTTAATCTTATGAAATACTCGGTGCCAGGCTTTTCAGAGATGTCATTAAGGTGGATAATGGAAAAAGCCAGCATTCCTCTGAACTGAAATAAACCAAGCACCCAATACTTTAAGATTGTGATGCTCAGAAGCTGGGGGTAAAACAGTTCTGTGTATTGTATCCTCAGCAACTTTTAAACAGGCTATTATTCCCCTCTGCTTCAGGTCAACATTCATCCATCAGCAAGCATCATTATGGCCTGGTCTTTATCTGATTGCTCATGGTGACAGCACTCTCTAAGCAAATTCACAACTGACTCCACTACATTATAACCATCACTGTAACCTAACAGTACAATCCCAACCATTTATAACAGAGGCTTTATTGGAAAAGCAATTTTCCTGCTGCATGTTGATGGTCTACAAAACACAGGAAACCATTAGAACCTTGCAGACAGGAGAAGGATTCAAGCAAAACTGCACTAAAAACACCAACATCAAAATTAAATATAGAAACAGGAGGCAAAGAAAAGGAAGAGAAGGGTCAGGAACTGGGAGGAAGCCTTATTTAATCCTGGAGAATAGAGAGGCACAGTGGCACAGTGGTTAGCACTGCTGTCTCACAGAGCCAGCGACCTGGGTTCAATTCCCGACTCAGGCGACTGACTGTGTGGAGTTTGCATATTCTCCCCATGTCTGCGTGGGTTTCCTCCGGGTGCTCCGGTTTCCTCCCACAGTCCAAATATGTGCAGGTCAGGTGAATTGGCCATGCTAAATTGCCTGTAGTATTAGGTAAGGGTTAAATGTCGGGGTATGGGTGGGTTGCGCTTCGGCGGGGCAGTGTGGACTTGTTGGGCCGAAGGGCCTGTTTCCACACTGTAAGTAATCTAATCTAAGTAATCTAATCTAATCTAAAAAGAGATTCACGGGGTAACAGGTATTTTTTGAGCAGGATCAGAGGTATTCACGGTGTAAAATCTATGAATCCAGAGCATAATGGTGTAATATTTGTTTATCCAGCAGCGTAAAGATTCAGAATAGGAGAGGGCCTCTCAGTCCCAGGGCCCACTCTGTTCCTCAGATCATTGCCATGCAGTACCTTAATCCAAGTCCGCTTGATAGTCTTACACAAGAATGGTCCAGGGTCAGGAAGGTCCAACTGGCCCTCAGCATCAACAATACTCTGTGAAAAAGAACTAATGATTCCCATTTCCATTCCAACTGAAAAACTGTTCCTCAAATTTGCTACTAAATCAGTCTATATCTAATATGCAGATTATTTTGTATTTATCTACCGGCGGAAATACTTTCTTTCTATGTACACTGGCACATCTTTTAAACAGTCGAAATATCTTGATTAGATCACTCTTTAATTTTCTTTTCTCAAGGCAATAGCAGCCGAGTTTGTGCAATTTGTCTGAATAATTTCACCCTCCAAGACCTGCCATTATTCTGCCATTGCTTTAGGAAACTCGTTATTCGGCAGGGCTTTATAGTATTTTGTTTCTTTTTAAATTTCATCGGAGTAGGAGTAAACTACTAATCACCACACTTGGGCAAAGGTTGAGATTAAGTTTATTCAGGAGGTTAACAGTTAAAACAGGAGTCTTAAACATTTACTGGGTGACCATATGGCATATTGGTTTATGCAGTGGGATAAACATTAAGATTCTACTGAACATATGTTGTGCGAAATGTATAGAATCCAGGATGTAACACTCTTTATATGATTGGCACAAAATTGAAAAATGAAGAAAGGTGTGACGGATTAGAACACTGACTTCTGATTTAATCCAGTTGACAGCTCCCCTTTTACATTTGGCTGCAATGTTCTTCTGGAAACTGGCTGGGCAATCCCAACCCAGCAGCTAATTGATCCCACTCCATAACAGAGCTTTTTAGAATGTACAAAACTGCTCACAATGTGTGTGCATGTTCAAGTAAGAGAATGGGAGAAATAGAACTGTCTTGCTTGATTACAGTCATTATGGTTACATGCTGGAGACCTACCTGATAGTAAGCATACAAATACCTGATCAGGGCAGTGTTCAATGTTTCTACTCAATACAAGAATGTAAAAGCAAAATGTACAATGCATAGAATCATATAACATGGAAATAAACACTTTGACACAGCTCTTTTCCTCCCATACCCCAAATTCACCCAGCCCCTTGCTTGCTGTTCTGCAAATGTTTCCTAGTACTCATGTGTCCACCTTAAACAACATGAAATTTACCTAATGTGAGAATCCGTATAGCATCGAGCTGGATAGAAAGCTTCCTCCTGTATTACACAATTAAATTATAGTAATTTAAACGTAAACGTCAAGCTTGCTGCTAGTTTTATTTTTACCATTCTGAATCAGCAAGACAATGTGTTTCTTTATTGCTGGCAGCGAGGGAGAGGGGGACGGGTATGTAAGCACTTAACCAGGTTCTACCACTTTTGATTCCTGTGACTTGGAAATATCTACCATTATCCAAACCTATGGCTACCTGCCACTGCCTAACCAATGTGCCAGAGAATTTTTCTGATTCACCAAACCAAACGTGACTGCTGCACCTCAATGATGTAGTCCAAGTTAAGCAGATGCAGAAAGCTCAAGTCACTGTCTGCACTGAGTTAGCTGTCTCAGGGGTTCTAGAATTGATTTGTGCCCCTTGGTGGGTGAAGGGGAGAAAATCAGATGCTCCTTCCTCAATGGTGGCTATTCAATCTAAAGTACGAACAGGCCAACACTGAACATATGGATGACTGATGCTTACGAGGGAATACAACCAAATACTTACATTCTAGAAATGTCTGGAAGCACTTATCATCAGTTAGAAAGAGCGGGCAGTTCCAACAAAATCAGACAATCCATGCGTACCCACCCTGTGGACAGCCATGATGCATAACTATACTAGAATGTATAACTCTACATACCACACATACAAGAAATAGTCACGTTTAATAATAAAGGGAAATCAACGGATGACAGTATTAGGAAAAGCCACTTGAATGGAGTATGAAGCCTCGGACTGTATTGTCACAGGGTTCAGTGCTTTCAGCAGAAGAGATAAAATAGGAGTTGAGAGGATGTGTTTGTAATGGTTAATAAGCAGTCAGGCTTGAGTGAAAGATAAATGATACTGTTCACTGACACACAATGAGGCAGGGTTCAACGTCACATTTTTACCCAATTGCAATGCAATCAATCCCTTCGCCAGAGGAAGAAGAGTAAATCTGAACAGTCAATGTCACAAAGCAATATTTTAATGTGCACTTACTGCATTCTCCAGTTCTCATTCAATAAGTTATAAAACCTGACTCTATAAACTCAGAGACACTGCAAAGTAAAGCTCCTTAGATCAGGTCCCACTTATTTTATTTAAATCTAACCCATCAATTAGATTTCAACCTTAAAGTAACCGGAAATACTGTTTGAGTTCCAGCCTGTCAATGGTTACCCAGTTATTTTTTTCAGTTTCAAGGCTAAACACGCCCTCAGCAAATCAACCACGTCTCTCAGAAAACCTGTCCTCAGTGTCGATCATAAAGGCACAGACTCCTGTCCTCAGTGTCCATCAGAAAGACCCGAGCCCGTCCTCAGTGTCTATCAGAAAGACCCAGGGCCTGTCCTCAGTGTCTACCAGAAAGACCCAGGGCCTGTCCTCAGTGTCTACCAGAAAGACCCAGGGCCTGTCCTCAGTGTCTACCAGAAAGACCCAGGGCCTGTCCTCAGTGTCTACCAGAAAGACCCAGGGCCTGTCCTCAGTGTCTACCAGAAAGACCCAGGGCCTGTCCTCAGTGTCTACCAGAAAGACCCAGGGCCTGTCCTCAGTGTCTACCAGAAAGACCCAGGGCCTGTCCTCAGTGTCTATCAGAAAGACCCAGGGCCTGTCCTCAGTGTCTATCAGAAAGACCCAGGGCCTGTCCTCAGTGTCTACCAGAAAGACCCAGGGCCTGTCCTCAGTGTCTATCAGAAAGACCCAGGGCCTGTCCTCAGTGTCTACCATAAAGACCCAGGGCCTGTCCTCAGTGTCTACCAGAAAGACCCAGGGCCTGTCCTCAGTGTCTATCAGAAAGACCCAGGGCCTGTCCTCAGTATCCATCAGAAAGGTGCAAAGTCTCATGAGTAACTCCACCATCTTGTCCAGAAAGACAAGGATCATTTGAATCATTGTGATGATTAATTATTCTTGATAGATATGCAAAATGATCACGTGCACAATGCCCAGCATGCCCTTTTGGAAAATCTGAGTCTTAAGTTATTGAGATGACAAGTTAATATTCATGGTTGAACCAGCAGATAGACAAACAAAGAAGCAGTTGAAGATAGCCATTAAAATACTGGAATGTACACTGAACACATGTTGGAACATTAATTAATCCACCGGAGTACTGTATAATTAGAGTGAGTCTCACAATCAAAGCTTCTTTAAAACATCAAATCTGAACAAAAACATTACCATCAACTTGTAGATTAATTAGTTGGTGCATTTCTATTGACTAATTAAATATTTTTCCTCTAAATAATGACTGTTGATTTCATTTGGAGTTGGGGGAAGCAGTTGTTTTGGAAGTGTGAACGTGGGGCCACATTGATGGCCATGATAGCCACTCAACCTGGGTGGCTCAGAGGCATTGCTGGTGCAAAATTGCAATTTTTTTTAAAAAAGTGTTTTGTTGCCCTTGGATTCATCCAGCCAGCTCCACCTGTGTGAGATGGTTCACAGCTCTGCAGGTGTCAGTTTTCTGTACCTTCAGTTGTAGCTAATGCCAGGATGTTGAATGTTTTCAAACATTTTGGTCCTTATACCAGTGCCTGGTCGTTGAAAATATTGTTTCAGACTGGAGGTTGATGTGTATTTCAGGGTAAAGAATAGTACAGCATATGGAATATTCTCACAAGATGGACAGAGTCCTCTGATGAGAAAATAGGACAATTCATTCCCAGAATGTGAATGCCATTGGGTTGCGCTATCTTATATTGCCAATCCCTGATTGCCCTGGTGAAGGTGGCAGTCTTCTTGAACAGTTGCAGACCGTGGAATGTAGGGACACCCACAATGGTGCTGGGAGGGAGCTTTAAGGATTTTGAGGTGAGGTGTGAGTGACCGCCCTTCACATCAAGGCAGCATTTAACTTAACATGATATCAAGGAGCCTGAGCAAGACTGGAATTAATAGGAGTCGGGGGAAAACTCTCCGATGGTTGGAGTCATACTCTAAGGAAGATGGCTGTGGTTGTTGGAGGTCAGTCATCTCAGCTCCAGAATATCTCTGGAGTTCCTCAGTGTAGTGTCCTATGCCCAACCATCTTCAGCTACTTCATCAATCACTTTTCCTTCATCATGAGGTCAGAGTAGGGACGTCATCTGATGACTGCACAGGGCTCAGTACCATTTACAACTCCTTAGTTACTGAACAGTCTGTGTACAAATACAGAAAAACCTGGACACTACCAGGCTTGGGTTAACAAATGAAAAGTCACATTTGTGCAAGTGCCAGGCCATGACCATCTTAACAAGAAAAAACCTAACCATCTTCTGTTGACCATCAATGGCATATTCATCACTGAATCTGCCAATATCAACGTCCTGAGGATACCACTGACTGAAAACTGAACTAAACAGTCACAATAACTCCTGTACTTTCAAGATCAGATCACAGGTTAGAAATTCTGTAGAAAGTAACTGATTTCCTGATCTACAGAACACAAGTCTGTGTCTGCACCAAGTTGGCTGTGACAACATTTGGGCAATAATTCTGAAGACTTGTGCTGTGGAAAAAGTGAGGGAGGTTAGAATATGAATGCAAATTAGGAGAAAAACAAAAAATAAAGATTGTAAAAGCTATTTTAGGTGTGTAAGAAGGAAATGTTTGGCTAAGACAAATGAATCCATTATAGACAAAATCAGAATTTATAATGGGGATATAGAGAAATTACAGAAAACTAAATGATTATTTTGTCGTCACTGAAGAATACACAATACACTAACAGGTTCAAGAACAGCTTCTTCCCTGCTGTTTATTAGACTGCTGAATGGACCTCTCTAATTTCAAATCTGACGTTGACTTTGCTTTTGTGCACCTCTGTGCAGTCATAGCTTTGTGTGTCTTGGTCTAAGCACCCTACAATTTGTATGTCCTTGTCTGCTGTAATCTACCTGTACTGTTCACAAAATGATTTTTTTCACTGTACTTAGGTACACATGACAACAATAAACTTAATCAAATCAAAACACAAAAACAATCTCCCAGATTAGCGATTTTGGGACTAAGAAGAATGAGGAATTGAAGGAAATTAAAATTAGTAAGAAAGGCATGTTGGCTAAATTAATGATTCTTTGGAATTCTCTACCCCCAAGGGCTATAGATGCTCAGTCATCAAGAACCTTAGAGATGGACAGATTTCTAATTCTCAGGAATGTAAACAGATATGAGGATAGCGTAGAGAAACGTCATTAGCGTGCATGATTAACCATCATCATGTTGAATGGCACAGAAAGCTCAAAGAAATGACCTATTCCAACACCTAAGTTTCTGTATGATAAATACTCTCCACTTGCAAGGATGGGTGCAGCTCCAAAATGCTCAAGAACATTGGCAATGTCCAGGATAAGGCCACTCATTTGATTGGTAGCCCATTGACCACTTTAAACATTCACTTCCTCTACTACCAATGCACATTGGAGCAGTGTGTACCATCTATAAGATGCAGTCCAACAACACACCAAGTATCCTTCAACAGCACCTTCCAAACTAACAACTTCTACCAGCCAGAAGTCAGCAGGCATATGAGAACACCTAATACCCAGAACTCGTCCTCTAAATCAGAGGTGATCTCGATTTTGAACTATATCACTGGTCCATCAGTATCACTGGTACAAAATTCTGCAACTGCCTTCAACCTACCAAGTGCTATTTGGAAGGCAGCTCATAATTATGTTCTCTATTTATCAAGGGCAATCTGTTAGCAATGTTCATAATCCCATTAACAACAACAAAAATAAACACTCTCAGACTAAGAAAGCGAGAGTTAAAAGCAGGGTAAAACAACACTCTTCACCTCCTAAAACAATGCACTTCAAACCCAATTTTAGAAGGTCCCCTTCCTACAAATGAAAAGTAGAATTCGCACAACAGTCCCTCTTCTAGACAGCTAATTCAACGTTAAATGAGGCTGAATTAGGAGAACTCTGTTCTACCAATCTAACCCAACAGGTACATTTCTTTCAGCCTTTAACTTAACTGGTAAAATGATTGAAAGGACAGGAAGTGAGACAGGAGCACTGTTTTCTCTCAAACTGGCAAATGAACTCACTTTGCCAACTCAGGACTTTCAAATATAGTTGCTGCTTTTCATAGTCACGCTGTTTAATTTTGGCTTAACCAAGTTGTAATGAGACAGATTGACTACAATGTGCTGATCTGGTTTTTACACTGATACTGAAGCACTGAAGAAAAACCTACAAATATGAGACCTACAAATTGAGAGGATGTATTAGTCAGGGTTAGGCATGCTGGGACTTCATCTCTGAAAAGGAGGCAGTGGTTATATCACTGGACTAGCAATCCAGAGCCCCAGGCCAATATTCTGGGATCATAAAAGCAAAATACTGTGGCTGCTGGAAATCTGAAAGACAAACAGAGTGTTGCAGAAACTCTGGCAACATCCACACAGAGAGAAACAAGGTTTTCATTTCAAGTCCAATATGATTCTTCTTCAGAGCTGTTTTTTTAAACAACAGATAAACAAAGCAAGAGGAGAGTGGGGAGCATAAGAAAATTAGAGGACAGAGATTACATTCTGAAATTGTGGAACTCAATAGTGAGTCCTAGAAGCTGTAAAGTTATGGCTTGTGGTCATGGGCTTGAATCCCACTATGCAAATGCTGAAATTTAAATTCAATGCAAGACTCAACTATAAAATCAGCCTAGTGGTGACCATGTAAACAGTGTGACTGTTGAAAAAAAACACTCATATGGTCCTTTAGAGAAGGAAATCCACCATCCTTACTGTCCTAAATGTGACTCCAAACCCACAGTAATGTGGATGACTATTAACTTCACTCCGAGCAATGAGGAGGTTGGCAAAAATTGCTGAGAAAATGAAGAGATCTCATCGAGGTTCTTAAAATTTTGGATGGGTTGTTCAAGTGATGTCGAGAAACAATTTCCACTTGTGAGGACTGTAGATGCTAGAGATCAGAACTGAAAAAAGTAGGGCACTGGAAAAGCACAGCAGGTCAGGTAGCATCTGAGGAGCAGAAGAACCGATGTTTTGGACATAAGCCCTTCATCACGCATTCCTGATGAAGGGCTTATGCCCGAAACATTGATTCTCCTGCTCCTCGGATGCTGTCTGACCTGCTGTGCTTTTCCAGCACCACACTTTGACATGAGAAAATAGTGACTAATTACATCAAATTTTCATAGTATGCAGCACAGAAACAAGCCATTTAGCCCAACACGGTGTTGCTTTTAGACACCACACTAGATTTTTCCAATTCCACTGGCCTCAGTGCTTCACCATATCTTTTTATATTCTCTTTTCTCTTGTATGCTCCTCCAGTTTCTGATCAAAAACATAAGTTATTGATCTATTTCACTTCCTCTAGCAATCGCTTTTGCATAATATAGTGCTTTTTGAGTGAATTAATTGATCCTTCCATTCAGTTTTGTGCTATCATTTTGCGAATATGCTATACTGCCAAAAAAATCAAAACGCCTCATGACCATGTGTAACACATACCAAGACTTAAACAATAGAGTGGTTAAAGTGTTGTTAACGCTTTCATTTGTGACTGTGCATAATACACAGATTAACTTCTCCAGATTTACATTTAGGAGAAAATACATACTAGACCAGATTTTCCATTGAGTGGTAATCATGGTCAGATTGCTAGTCTTCTCCTCCATCTAACTGCTTAGAAAGAGCTCCACATTCCTGGTCAGGGATTACAATCACAGTTCCTTTACGAATGCATACCTTTCATCCGATCATGTTCTCATAGAGCATGATAATCAGAAAGGCAAACCATGGTCCCCTTTCTCCACAGCAGTCAATTGTTATATTCTGCCATTAAAACATTCAGTATCTCAGACAGCCACCTTGTCAGCTCCTCTGAAAGAGTAAACAAAATGCGATGCTATGGTACCATAACTAGGGGACAGGAGGGCAGACTGCCATGGTGCCAGGTAAGTAGGGTGTCAGGGTTCAAGGTGGGAGTTAAGTGTTTTTTCAGTGTTCAGAGTAGGTCTGGTTGGGTGGACGGCGTTAGGTCTGGGGGTGGGAAGGGCGATGGGCCCTGGAAGTAGGCGGAGAGGTTGGTGTTGGGAGCTAGGGGGCATTGGGTTCCTGGGGGAGGTGGAGGAGTGTCAGAGTGGACAGAGATGGGTGCTTGGTTCAGCAATGTGGAGGTGTGTGTCAGTGCCCGATGGTGTGGGGGGAGGCACATCATAATCACAGAATCCCCACAGTGTGGAGACACGCCATTAGGCCCAAGACCACACGAACCCTCCAAAGAGTAACCCACCCAGACCCATTCCCTTACCCTATTACTCTACATTACCCCCCACTAAGGCACCTAAACTACATATCCCTGTGGGCAATTCAGTGCGGGCAATTCACCTAACCTGCATATCTTTGTACTGTGGGAGGAAACCGGAGCACCCGGAGGAAACCCACATAGACATGGGGGTGTGCAAACTCCACACGGTCACCCGAATCTGGAATCGAACCCGGGTCCCTGGTGCTGAGAGGCAGCAGTGCTAACCACTGAGCCATTGTGCCACCAGGGTCAGGGGAATAGGTTTATCTGGGGCGATTTGGTGGTCGAATACATTGCAGGTCAGTCATCCAGGAGGTAGACTAGGTTTTATAATTTTCTTTTACTGAACTGCAGTGGAACCTCTGAATTCTCTCTGAATTAAGTGGGTAATTTCAGAAGCTTCCTGACACAAGGGAATCTCCTCGGATTCTGCTACATCAGAGATGCTGCAGGATCCCGACGCGTGACTCCCATCTATGGTGCAGAATCAACTGTCGGGTCATTGGAAAATCTGGGCGATTATATTTGGAAAATTACAGAATTTTCTATGACGAAGGTAATCCATCTATCTATTGCATCAAAGTACAAAGTTGGAGAATTCAATCTCAGTGGTGTAACAGTAAGGTAGCAGTGAGGCAGATCCATGCTCTTTTACAAGATTAGTGATCTTCCCAGTGTGCAGCTTGTGGTACCCACTCTACCTTTAAGAAACAGGAACAGGAGATGGTC
The DNA here is from genome assembly GCF_047496795.1 of Chiloscyllium punctatum. Lineage (NCBI taxonomy): Eukaryota > Metazoa > Chordata > Chondrichthyes > Orectolobiformes > Hemiscylliidae > Chiloscyllium > Chiloscyllium punctatum. The sequence continues at coordinate 71,347,420 of NC_092750.1, forward strand.
ATGCAACCCCTGTGCTCTTCATAAATTTTTGCTTCCCTTGTCAGGCATGACTGTGTAACTTAGCCACAAGTACATTCAATAACTCAGCCTTCACTGCTTTCTGGGAAGAGAATTCCACACACCAGCAGCCCTCTGAAGAAAGAAGATCCTCATCATCTCCATCTGAAATGGGACATGCTTACTTTTTAAACAGTACCTCCGGTTGTAGATTTCCCAGAAAGGGAACATTCTCTCACCATCCAGCCTAAGAATTGGAAATACCTCCATAAGGTCACATCTCATGCTTCTAAACTCCAATGAGTATAGACTCAACCTGCTCAACTTACCCACTTAAGACTGCAATCTCATCCCAGGTATCAACCTAATAAACTTTCTCTGAGAAGTCTCCAATGCAAGTACATATGTAACTTAAATAAGGAGACAAAAACTGTACACAGTACTCCAGGTTCATTCTCACCCATGTCCTACACAGTTGTAGCAAACTCTTCCTACTTTTATACTCCATCTCTCTTGTAATAAAGATCAATACTTAACTTGCCTTCCTAATTACTTGTAGCACATGCATACTAATTTTCTGTGATTCATATTTGGGAACACCCAGACTCCACTAAGGGGTGGCACAGTGGCTAGCATTGCTGCCTCATAGCACCTGAAATCCAGGGTGAATTCCACCCTTAGGTGACTGTCTGAGTAGAGTTTGCACATTCTCCCAAAGTCTGCAAGGTTTTCTTCCTATTCTATGAATCGGTATTCCAGTATTCTGCACTCTCTCTCTCTCTCTCTCTCCATTTCAGTAATATACACCTTTTTATTCTTCTTGTCAAAGTGTACATCTCTCATTTCCCACAGGATACTCTATCTGGCAAATTTGCCCCATCACCCAGCTATCATTATCCCTTTACAGATTCTCTGTATCCTCCTCATAATCTGCTTTCCTGCCCATCATCAGCAAATCTGCCTGCAATACACTCAGTCTCTTCGTACAAGTTATTGATGTAGATCATAAATAGACAAGACCTTTGCACTGATCCCTGAGGAGCTCCATGAAGGATTGTTTATCAATTCGAAAATGACCTATTTATCCCATTTTCAGTTGGATAGCTGATCCTTTACCCATTCTAGTGTATCACCCTCAAATATAATGATGCTTAACTTGTGCAATAGCTTTTTATGTGGGACTTTATCAAGTCCCTTTTCAAGTCATAATATAATATCTACTGATTTCTCTTTTCCCATTTTGCTCATCACATCCTCAATAAGCTCTAATAAATTTGTCAAGTACAATTTTCCTTTCAGAAGACCAGGTTGACTTTGCCTGGTTGTATTTTGACCACACAAAAATACCCTGTTAAATCCAGTTATACTGGATTTCAGCATTTTTTCAATGATAAATGTTCGTTTAACGAGCCAATAGTTTCCTCCTTACTGTCTCCCTCCTTTCTAGAATAGAAATGTTGTATTTGTGGTTTTCTGATCTGCTGGGATCTGTCCGGAGTTAAGCAAATTTTGAAAGATTACAACCAATGCACCCACTATCTCTGCATCTACTTCTTTTCAGGCCCTAAGATGCAGGCCATTGGGTCCAGGGGACTTGCCAACCTTCAGTCCCATGAGTTGGCCTAGTCCTTCTCCTCCAGCGATCATAATTATTTTAAGTTCTTCCCTCCCTTTTACCTCTTAGCTTCCTACTATTCCTGAGATCACTATAGGACTGATGAAACAAGCAATGAAGCCAAGCCTTGTTCTTTCCGAATGGCTATCTCCCAAAGTACTTGTGAACTTAAATAGCTGCTTTTCGATTTCCTTGTCATTCTAGAGGGTGGCAACAGTTTTACACAGGATTCATGTCAATGACTCCTTCAATGAGAATACTCATGAAATGATATAGGAAACCCTCATGTAAAAAAACCTCTCCAGATACTCAATGGTTGAAAGCCTTTTTCACTGGGGTCACAACAAGGTGACTGACCGCATGGATATTCATGATCAGAGTGTCAGTGTAGGAATACACTGCCTCCAAATCATTGATCATTCCCTAGCAAGAGTCACACATTGAATATTACTATGTTGATCTGATGGGCTAACTCCTTTGCATCAACATTTCCAGTCAAGAGTTTTGTTTCTCAATGTTAAAATGCATGAGTCCTCTGAATCACACAGGCAGTATTTAGAGTATACTTTCTACGGTGTAGGTTTGCTCGCTGAGCTGTAGGTTTGATATCCAGACGTTTCATTACCTGGCTAGGTATCATCATCAGTGGCGACCTCCAAGTGAAGCGAAGCTGTTATCTCCTGCTTTCTATTTATATGTTTGTCCTGGATGGGGTTCCTGGGGTTTGTGGTGATGTCATTTCCTGTTCGTTTTCTGAGGGGTTGATAGATGGTATCTAGATCTGTGTGTTTGTTTATGGCATTGTGGTTGGAGTGCCAGGCCTCTAGGAATTCTCTGGCATGTCTTTGCTTAACCTGTCCCAGGACAGATGTGTTGTCCCAGTCGAAATGGTGTATTTTTTTCATCCGTGTGTAGGGCTACGAGGGAGAGAGGGTCGTGTCTTTTTGTGGCTAGTTGGTGTTCGTGTATCCTGGTGGCTAACTTTCTTCCTGTTTGCCCTACATAGTGTCCCATGCAATTCCATGCAAGGACTGCCACAAACACGCAGGACAAACAGGAAGAAAGTTAGCCACCAGGATACACTAACACCAGCTAGCCACAAAAAGACACGACCGTCTCTCCCTCATAGCCCAACACACGGATGAAAGAAAACACCATTTCGACTGGGACAACACATCTATCCTGGGACAGGCTAAGCAAAGACACGCCAGAGAATTCCTAGAGGCCTGGCACTCCAATCACAACGCCATAAACAAACACATAGATCTGGATACCATCTATCAACCCCTCAGAACACGAACAGGAAATGACATCACCACAAACCCCAGAAACCCCATCCAGGAGAAAGATATAAATAGAAAGCAGGAGACAACAGCTTCGCTTCACTTGGAGGTCACCACTGATGATGTTACCTAGCCAGGTAATGAAACGTCTGGGTATCAAACCTACAGCTCAGTGAGCAAACCTCCACCCTAAACCTCAACCTGAGCTACAAACCTTCACAAACCTTGCAGTATACTTTCTGTTTCAGATTCTATTGAAAATTAATCTATATTCTCAGATAGAAAAAGTTCAATGCAAATTTATTTCTTGACCTCCAAAGACAATGCAATATTAATAACATTGAGATAAATTATATATCAATTGCACAACTCCCACATCCTCATCAGAGGAAGGTTTGTTGGTGTTGTTGAGAAACATTTGTGAGGGGAGTAACAGAAATTGTGGCTGTTGGGTTTGATCAGAAGTGAAACATGGTTTGTGCTCAGGTTTTGCTTTTAACCAGATCCTGCAAAAGTGCAGAGACAACATTAATTGCCATAAGGTTTTTCTATATGTTATCGGGTATAGAACAGGCACCATTCTGTATGGTTTTCAGCTAAACAGGATTGCAATGGTGATGTTCAGTAACACTTGCAAATGTCATTTATATCTAGAATAACTGGACATCACTAGTAATGCCAGTTAATCCTGTGACAGAGAGTGGTTTCCATGTCCTCCTCCTTCACGAACTTGACAAGTCTCCTTCTAAACGACTGCAATATACTCATTCCTTTAGAAAAAAAAATCTTTGCAGTGAAATAAAGAAATAATTGCATAACCTCATCCAACCCTTTCCCTACAGATTTTATGGGTATGTGGTCCTCCATTTTTACTATTCATTTTGAATATTCAACAATAACTACAATATCCACCCATTTTCAAATCCTCTACCAACCCTACATTTCAAGTCTGCCATTAGCTGGATATACCTCCTGTGGTTTATTTACATATCATAGGCAAACAGCCCCTTCATCTTATATCTCACATTATATGTGACTATTAAACAAAATTGTTCAAAGAAAATAAAGAAAACATAAATGTCTCTCAAGGCTTTGTTCCTGTTCTGCTTTTAGCAGTACTTGCAAATGTAACTGTCAGTTTCTGGAGAATCCTGTTGAGCTGGTAATCCTAATCACACTCTCTCTCCTTCCCCATAGCTGAAAGCTCATCTTAGATGCTCCTTCTAGACTCTCAGCAGTCATTCAATGGAGGTGGAGTCAAAACCTGGACACTGATGCACCAAAGCTTAAAGCTTAAGTATAACAGTCATGTTCTGAGAATAGGGAATGTTTTATGAAGTTGAGGGCATGTATCATACCTTTAAGAGAGAGTCAATGCAGTTTTGTACTGAGAGTTTGCAAGCACCTGTCATATGACTAACTAGCAGTCCCATAGTATACTGGAAAATTGAAAATATGCAATACTTGGCTGTGAAATACACACCTGAGTCAGTTGCTGTTTTGACAACAATTTAACCAATTTAAATTATGCCCCGGGATACTAAAGCCCAATCGAGTTTGAATTTATTGTTTTGCCAACATCAAACCAATGAGATGATCCGATGTTGGGGGTATAAAAAAAGGCAGTCAGTTTGAAAGTCAGACAGAACAACTGCCATTTGAAACACTCTCCATGAAAGGTATCTTTTCACATGGGACATCTTTGCATTAAAAGAAAGAAGGGAGATCTTCAGCCGAAGGAAGAAATACACCAAAGACAACAGCCACTGTATGATTTTGAAATTATGTTGCTGTAAATTTACTAAGTATTTTATAGAGTTGGAGACAGAAAAAGTAATGGGGGGCTTAAAGTTGTGAATAGTTGATGTTTAATGTTCACTTTTAAAGTTAAAGAATAAATTGATATTATTTTCTTTAAATAGTGGAATTTGGGAGTTCTCTGTCACTCATATTTTATCAGATTACGAGGCGAGGTGAGTTTCCTCGGTGTTTGGTTTAATTAACAGAAAGGTTCACTGCCGTGTTGCAACACTTGCACCATTTAATAGAAACACAGGAGAAGGTCTTTCCTTTGCCAATCAATATGATCATCACTGATCTTTTATCTCAATGCCATATTCTGGCTTTCTCCCCTGCCCCTTAAAGCATTTAAAAACAAAACATTCTCCCTCTGTTTCTTGAATACATTGAGTGACTTAGCTTGCACAGCTTCTGTAATGGTAAATTCCACAGCTTCACTATCCTTTGAGTGAAGATATGCTTCCTCATCGCACTCCTAAATGGTCTACTCCCCATCTAGAGGAAACATCTTCGCTGTATCTAGTCTGTTAGAAATGAATATGTTTCAATCAGATTCCCTCTCATCCTTCTAAACTGTAATGAATATAGGTCCAGTTGAACCAATCTCTTCTGATCAGATAGTCCTGCCAACCTGGTCTCAGCCCAATGAACCTCTGCAACATTCTTTTTATTCATTTGTGGGACTTAGGCATTGCTGGCTGGCCAGCATTGATACCCCATCCCTGTTGGCCCTTGAGAAGGTGGTAGTGAGCTGCCTTCTTGAATTGTTGCAGTCCACTTGCTGTGGGTTGACCTATAATGCAGGTGGGGAGGGAATTCCAGGATTTTGACCCAATGATTGTGAAGGAACGGTGGTATATTCCCAAATCAGGGTGGTGAGTGGCTTGGAGGGGAACTTGCAGGTGGTGGTGTTCTCAAGTATCTGCTGCTCTTGTCTTTCTAGATGGAAGTGGTCGTGGGTTTGGAAGTTGCTGTCCAAGGATCTTCGGTGAATTTCTGCAATACAGCTTGTAGGTTGTACACACTACTGCTACTGAACGTCGGTGGTAGAGGGATTGAATGTTTGTGGATGTGTTGCCAATCAAGCGGGTTGTTTTGACCTGGATGGTGTCAAGGTTCTTGAGTGGTGTTGGAGCTGCATCCATCCAGGCAAGTGGGGAGTATTCTATCACACTCCTGACTTGCACCTTGTAGATAGTGGACAGACTTTGGGGTGTCAGGAAGTGAGTTGTTCACCGCAGTATCCCTTGTCTCTAACCAGCTCTTGTAGCCACTGTGTTTATGTGGTGAATCCAGTTGAGTTTCTGGTCAATGGTAACCCCAAGGATGTTGACAGTGGGGTTTCAGTGATGGCAATACTGTTGAATGTCAACGGATGATGGTTAGAGTATCTCTTATTGGTGATGGTCATGTCTGGTATTTGTGTAACATGAATGTTATTTGCCACTTGTCGGCCAAGCTTGGATATTGTCCAGATCTTGTTGCATTTGAGCACAGACTGCTTCAGTATCTGAGGAGTCGCGAATGGTGCTGAACACTGTGCAGTCATTGGTGAACATCCTCACTTCTGACCTTATGACAGGTGAGGGAAGGTTGTTGATGACACAGCTGAAGATTGTTGGACCTAGGACATCATCCTGGAGCTGAAATGACTGACCTTCCACAACCACAACCTTTGTGCCAGGTCTGACTCTAATCAGTGGAGTGTTTGCTCCCAGATACCCTTTCATTCTAGTTTTGCCAGGACTCCTTGATGCCATACTCAGTCAAATATGGCCTTGATGACAAGGGCTGTCACTCTCACCTCACCTTTGGAATTCAGCTCTTTTGTCCATGTTTGAACCAAGGCTGTAATGAGATCAGGAGCTGAGTAACCCTGAATGACCATTCTCTCTGCTGTAAACACCTTAGGGAGGGAAACCAGGATATGCAAGACAGCAAGGAAATTTAGATTCCCTCTGCAAATCTGAGTGCGTCACTGCAAGAACCACAGAGAGGATCAGCTGGCAACTAGAGAGCTTTAAACAATTGCTACAAAACAAGCAAAGCGCATGCAATACAATCACCTCCAGATCTTGAAGGGCTTTAGGAATCACAGACGCTGATTTGAAGTTCTCCACTAACTTCAGGACACATCAACACCCAACTAGCTACCAAAAGACATGACCCACTATCACTAGTATCCTTGCATACAGTCAAAGGAGGACACCACTTTGACTGGGCCAACACATCCATCCTAGGACAAGCTAAACAGAGCCACTCACTGGAGTTGCTAAAGACCTGACATTCCAACCAAAACTCCATCAATAAACACATTGATATGGACTCCATCTACCAACCTTTGAGAAAAAGAACCAGAAATTATATCACCCACCTGAAGAAACCAAGACCCATAAACAGAAAGCAGAACATAATGATGCGGCACAGTGGCTCAGTGGTTAGCACTGCTGCCTCAGAGCACCGGGGACCCGGGTTCAATTCCTGCCTCGGGCGACTGTCTGTGTGGAGTTTGCACATTCTCCCAGTGTCTGTGTGGGTTTCTTCCCACAGTCCAAATATGTGCAGGTCAGGTGAATTGGCCATGGAAAATTGCTCATAGTGTTAGATGCATTAGTCAGGGATAAGTGTATGGAAATGGGTCTGGGTGGGTTATTCTTTGGAGGGTCGGTGTGAACATGTTGGGCAGAATGGCCTGTTTCCTCACTGTAGGGAATATAATCTAAAAAAACACCAGCGCTTCATCGGTGGCTCACTGATGAGGTCACCTAGTATGGTGATGAAACGTCTGAAAACGAACCTTTCAGCTCATTGAGCAAACTTACATCCAGAGACTCTACAAATCTTTTCAAAGAAAGAGAGTCAAGCAAAGTGATTCCTGTACTGATGGCTGCCTTTGTGCTGAGCTGGGGGCCATTCAGCCTGTGTTAGTAGCAGGAAGTATAGTCAGCCTTTTGTTCAAAAAGCATACAATCTGCAGGCAGTCAGTCCATGTGACATGTTATAAATTCATACTTTGGATACAGAACCAGTCTGGCTCACACTTTTAATGCATTGTCTGAGATGAGATGTCACTTTTAAAAAAAAATCCTTAAGTTATCTCGGGAATGTGACTTGAAAGTAGTTCTGGGATTTACATATTAATGAATTGAAACCTGCAGTGCATTCTAAGTGATTAAAGACTGAACAACAATTTAGGTTTGTTCAATACATCACATCAGTTGTATGTTATTTTGACCTTTTACTATAAATTCAGAGTCCTATGATCCTGCCCCGCTAGTGACCTGAAGAAGGAGCAGTGCTCTGAAAGCTAGTGCTTCCAAGCAAACCTGTTGGACTAAAACCTGGTGTTGTGTGATTTTTAACTTTGTCCATCCCAGTCCAAAATCGGCACCCCCCCCCCGCCATTTTGTTCTTAAATATAGTCTATTTCTTATAAAAACAAAGACTGCCTGAGTTATCATGCTCTGTGCACTTATGCATTCCACATTCTACATGCCCTTTGCATGACTAAACCTTTTCTAACCTTTGTGCTTCTAGAACTTCTCCAGAGTTTATATTTGCTTGCTATATTTTATAATACTTTCATAATTTTCAATAGCTCTATGAAAACCAACCATTCTCCGCGGCAGAAGAACACCGCCCCCAGGCTTTGAGTTTTTATACAATTACATTCTGTTAGATTCAGTCAGATAGTATCAAAGTTATATTGCACCTTTTCCATACTTACAACACGCTTTCCAAGTGGGGTTTCCTAAAGCACTACGCATACTCTAATTAACACCTAATTAATCTCCTATACAAATTCATTCTCTGCTTCTCCAGTCTGTTGTAATCAATGCCTACTGACTCTGGATTACATATGCCTATTTTGTTTTTTTGCCTCTGCAAACCCACTATTGAACATCTTTGTATGGGCACTCCTAGAAATCTTTGTATCCTCCACCCCAGTGAACTTTCCAGTCCTCAGTGACTACAGTAAACGAAGTGTGAGTGAAAATGGAAGACTCAAGTACTTTAAATTATCTTCAGCTGGTTTTATAGAATGGAAGATCCCTTTCTGCCTCCATCTGGGCTCCCCACATCATTAAAACCAGTCTTCAGGCATTTCAATTCACTCCACCGTTACCAACAATTGGGTCAGCACATTCACAGAATCATAGAATCCCTACAGTGTGGAAACAGGCCCTTCAGCCCAACAAGTCCACACTGCCATTCTGAAGAGTATCCCATCGAGACCCATTCCCCTATTATTCTACATTTCCCTGATTAATGAACTTAACTTACACATTCCTGAGCACTATGGGCAATTTAGCGCGGCCAATTCACCCAAACTGTACATCTTTGGATTGTGGGAGGAAATCGGAGCACCCGGAGGAAAGCCACATAGACATGGGGTGAACGTGCAAACTCCACAGACAGTCACCCGAGGCTGGAATTGAACCAGATCCCTGACGCTGTGCGGCAGCAGTGCTAACCACTGAGCCACTGTGCCACCCTTCATGCCCCAAGAAAATCTGTCCTATTGTTTTCAAGACACCGTGACTCTAGCCAAACTCTTCCAGTATAGTTACAAAACAGGCAGTTATCTGACAAAGTTGAAAATGGGAATAAAATGTCCTTACAAAGCATGACAAGCCCAATCAGACCAATTATCACTCTGTCAGTCTACCTGACAGAGTAGCCAAAATGCCAAAAGGTGGCAATTACTCACCAATAACATGCTTACTAGTGTTTAATTGCTTAGGGTGCATTAGCAGCATGGTATGTTACTAGGCTAATAATCCTGAGCCTTCATTTATTGACTTTCAAGTCCTCTCAAGGCAATTGGGGAACTTAAATGGATTTGGAACGAGAAGTTAGTGTTAATAATAGCAACAATGTAATGAACAGATTGGTGTACGAGATCAGTTCACTAATATATTGGAATATAAGTGAATCAGCCATTCTTATCTGGTCTGTCCTATATGTGACTCCAGACAGACAACTATGTGGTAAAAACAATGACTGCAGATGCTGGAAACCAGATTCTGGATTAGTGGTGAATTAGCAGTTCAGGCAGCATCCAAGTAGCTTTGAAATCGATGTTTCGGGCAAAAGCCCTTCATCAGGAATAAAGCCTGAAGTGTGGAGAGATAAACTAGAGGATGGTGGGGGTTGGGAGAAAGTAGCATAGAGTACAATGGGTGAGTGGGGGAGGGGATGAAGGTGATAGGTCAGGGAGGAGAGGGTGGAGTGGATAGGCGGAAAAGGAGATAGGCAGGTAGGACAAGTCCGGACAAGTCATGGGGACAGTGCTGAGCTGGAAGTTTGGAACTAGGGTGAGGTGGGGAAGGGGAAATCCACATTGATGCCCTGGGGTTGAAGTGTTCCGAGGCGGAAGATGAGGCGTTCTATGTGGGTGAGTCTTAACTGCCTCTGAAATGTTTGAGCAAACAGTTATGTAAAGTACAGTAAGACTAAAATCAAATGAAGCACTGGCAACCACCTGCCCTCCTCAGTAATATCTGGGGACTCACGCCAAAACTGAGAGCTTGCCCACAGACTAGTCAAGCAGCAGCCATATATGATGATATTCATCAACTCGTATCTTGCAGTCAGTGTCCTAGACACTTCCACCACTATCCCTGGGTGTGTCCTTTTCCAACAACAGGCCAGAGCCACCAGAGATGGTAGGAGAAAGTGAGGACTGCAGATGCTGGAGTACCAGAGTTGAAAAATGTGGTGTTGGAAAAACACAGCAGGAAAAAGGGCTTATGCCCGAAATGTCGATTCTCCTGCTCCTCGGATGCTGCCTGGCCTGCTGTGTTTTTCCAGCACCACATTTTTCAACCACCAGAGATGGTGTCATAATTGTATACAATAGCAGGTGTCGCCCTGAGAATTCTCAATAGTGACTTGAAAGTTCACTGAGTTTCGTGGAGTCGGATTAAATTAGCAGAAGCCAGGATTTCCAGTTATCAACACTATCTGCTGGAAAGTCAGACATGCGGACATTGAATAAGGAACGTGATTTATGGTGAATAGTTACAATGGTGCATAGCTATCTGGTACATCAGTTTACACTGTGAGATCGCAAGTGAGGTGCATCAGAGGACATGTGCATTATATCAGCAGCAAAATGAGCTTCCATTTCCCAGAATATTTAAGGACTGTGGTTCAGCAGTTCTTTCTTATTTCAACTGGATATTCCCCTCAGCCTGCCCACCAACTGCTTCTGGTCCACTTTCGCTGGTGATGTAAGGGTCACACCAATGAGTTAATCAAAGATGCATGGCCAGGTTGCAGAAGACAAAATCAATTCTCCAAGGATCAGTTACATAGAATCCCAACAGGTCATTTGATTTGACTGGTCCACACTGACCCTTTGAGGAGCATCCCACCGGACCCATTCCCCTACCCGATGTTTCCCATGGCTAACCCATCTAGCATGCGCATCCCTGAACACAAAACGCAATTTAACATTGCCAATCCACCAAACTTGCACATCTTTGGACTGTGGGAGGGAACCAGAGCACCTGGTGAAAACCCACACAGGCACAGGGAAAATGTGAAAACTTTACAGTCGCCTGAGGGTAAAATTGAATCTGGGTCCCTGGTGCTGCCAGGCAGCAGGGCTAACTACTGAGCCACCGTGTCACCAGAGAGGTTGGCTGCACCAGACCTGGGAGATGCGAAACTGCCATCAGCTCATATTTTCCAAAGGCTTTAACAGTGTTCCTGCTCAGACTCATGCAGGAAGTAGAATCGTCAGGGTAAATGCTACATGGGTGGCTGCAAATAAAAGTCAGGAAGAGGGGAGTGCGGAAGGAAATTCATGCACATATTTCCTTTTAAATAAAAAAAAGCGACTTAGTTTAATTTGCATTCTTGTCTCGAGACATAATCAAGGTTATAAAGGGTCACTAAGTGTGACAGAATGAGGGATATGGCAAGACACATATCCTCATAATCAAAGTCCAACTACTTTCCCTCCAAACAAATAAACTAATTAGATCTGCACTGATAATAATTCAGCTGCTCTTGTCTTCAGGTCATTCTGGATCACAGACCTAGCAAAGTGAGTGCACACCAGTCCATTCGCAGCATCACTGTCCTGTATGTGGGCAATCACCTGGGTGTATTGCTGCCTGCTAACAATGAGGTTCATAGTCCTGCAGGTCAGCGTTGATAAAGCATGACGCTGGAAAAAGCACAGCAGGTCAGACAGCATCCAAGGAACAAGAGATTAGATGTTTTAGGCAGGACCCTACTTCAGGACTGGGGAGGGGGAAGGTGGCTAAAAGATCAATGGAATGTGGGTGGAGCTACAAAAAGGTAGGTGGGATGGCAACAGGTGGGCAAAGGTGAGAGTTGATGGTGAAAGGTCGGTGGGAATTGTGGAGAGGATGGGAGGGAAGGAAGATGGACAGGTAGGACAGTTCAAGAGGGCGGATTTGATTTGGATGGTTGGATCTGGGATGGGGTGGCGGGAGGGGGGGATTTGGAAACTGATGAATGCAATGTTCATGCCACGTGATTGTAGGCTCTTGAGGTGGAAGATGAAGTGTTCCTCCTCCAGTTTGCAGGTGGCCTTGTGTAGGCAGTGGAAGAGGCCCAGAATAGATATGTCCTCAGGGAGTAGAAGTGAATGGCAACATGATTCTAGATTAGAGTGGTGCTGGAAAAGCACAGCAGATCAGGCAGCATCCGTGGAGCAGGAAAATCGATGTTTCAGGCAAAAGCCTTTCATCAGGAATAGAGTGAATGGCAACAGGAAGGTGGGGTTGGTTGGTGCATATGGACCAAAGATATTCCCCAGGATTGTTCCGTGAGTTTGCGCTTGGTCTCTCTGATGTAGAGGAGACCACATCGAGAGCACCGGATGCAATAAATGAGGTTGGAGAACGTACAAATAAATTTCTGTGCTGCAGATCAAACAATAATCTGGTTGTGATCTGTCATAAAGCCATTTCCATGTGGCATCCTAACTACAGCATGAGAGATCAAGAAGGGAAGGTGCACATCACAACATTCATGCCTAACAGATGAGCATGAAAATGTGTTGCTGGAAAAGCGCAGCAGGTCAGGCAGCATCCCAGGAACAGGAGAATCGACATTTCGGGCATGAGCCCTTCTTCAGCAATAAGGAAAGTGTGCCAAGCAGGCTAAGATAAAAGGTAGGGAGGAGGGACTTGGGGGAGGGGCGTTGGAAATGCGATAGGTGGAGGGAGGTTAAGGTGAGGATGATAAGGTGAGGGTGATAGGTGGGGGTGGGGGTGAAGAGGTCAGGAAGAAGATTGCAGGTTAGGAAGGTGGTGCTGAGTTCGAGGATTGGGACTGAGACAAGGTGGGGGGAGGGGAAATGAGAAAACTGGAGAAAGCGGAGTTCATCCCTTGTGGTTGGAGGATTCCTCGGCGGAAGATGAGGCGCTCTTCCTCCAGCCATCGTGTTGCTATGGTCTGGCGATGGAGGAGTCCAAGGACCTGCATGTCCTTGGTGGAGTGGGAGGGGGAGTTGAAGTGTTGAGCCACGGGGTGGTTGGGTTGGTTGGTCCGGGTGTCCCAGAGGTGTTCTCTGAAATGTTCCGCAAGTAGGCGGCCAGTGTCCCCAATATAGAGGAGGCCACATCGGGTGCAGCGGATGCAGTAAATGATGTGTGTGGAGGTGCAGGTGAATTTGTGGCGGATATGGAAGGATCCACTGGGGCCTTGGAGGGAAGTAAGGGGGGAGGTATGGGCGCAAGTTTTGCATTTCTTGCAGTTGCAGGGGAAGGTGCCGGGAATGAAGGTTGGGTTGGTGGGGGGCGTGGACCTGATGAGGGAGTTACGGAGGGAGTGGTCTTTTCGGAACGCTGATAGGGGAGAGGAGGGAAATATATCCCTGGTGGTGGGGTCTGTTTGGAGGTGGCGGAAATGACGACAGATGATACGATGTATCTGGAGGTTGGTGGGGTGGTAGGTGAGGACCAGTGGGGTTCTGTCCTGGTGGTGATTGGAGGGGCGGGGCTCAAGGGCGGAGGAGCGGGAAGTGGAGGAGATGTGGTGGAGAGCATCGTCGACCATGTCTGGGGGGCAATTGCAGTCTCCAACCCTCCAACCACAAGGGATGAACTCAGATTTCTCCAGTTTTCTCATTTCCCCTCCCCCCACCTTGTGTCAGTCCCAACCCTCGAACTCAGCACCACCTTCCTGACCTCTCCGTCCCCACCCCGGCTTATCACCCTCACCTTAACCTCCTTCCACCTGTCGCATTTCCAACGCCCCTCCCCCAAGTCCCTCCTCCCTACCTTTTATCTTAGCCTGCTTGGCACACTTTCCTCATTCCTGAAGAAGGGCTTATGCCCGAAATGTCAATTCTCCTGCAGATGCTGCCTGATCTGCGGCGCTTTTCCAGCAACACATTTTCAGCTCTGATCTCCAGCATCTGCAGTCCTCACTATCTCCTAACAGATGAGCACGACTACCAGTCATCTGTGTCTTCATATCCTCCGGTGTAAACTGGGAGGCAACACCAAGGTAATGTCATCACCATTTAGTGTCTTAAAAAAAAATACATTACAGGAACTGAATCTGTAGAAGTATCAGTGTTAATTATAACATCGTATAATGGTTTACTTTGGTATGCCTGTTTGAGAAACTACATCGATAACAAACAGCTACCTCAGGTCTCAAAGCTTTTTGAATGGTTAAGTTATTAATGGCCTTTGATCTCGTGAAGGACAAAATACTGGAGCTCACCAGAGGCAAGACAACATAATTTGTGGATGGATTATAATGCAATCTGCTGTTAGAAACTATGGATACATTTTTCTGATTTAAGCCTTGTCTCAGCATTGCAGCAGATACAATGAAAATGTAGTGAGACAGTCACTGCCCTGGGCAATACACAATGTACAGGCAGAGGAGGGCTCACATGGTTATTCATAAGGCACAAGCTGCTCTCAAGCTCTTCACCTACAGCTCAGTTATAAAGCAAACAACATACGCTGCTGTGACATGTTTGCTAGATCCTTTTCTCTCTAGGTTCAAGACTTTTTTGAAGCCTATTTTGTTTCACTGGTCTGGTTCTGGGAATGAAGTGGATCAAGTGTTAGTGGGGGTACATTGTATCAATGTGCCACTGTTATCTGTGGTCAATAGTAGAAATTGCTGGGAAGGCTCAGCAGGTTTGGCTGCATCTATAGAGAGAAATCAGAGTTAACGTTTTGAGTTCAGTGATCCATCCTCAAAACAGTTCTGAGGGAGGTTCACTCATCCTGAAACATTAACTCGGATTCCTATCCACTGATGCCGCCAGACCTGCTGAGTCTTTCCAGCAATTTCTGTTTTATTTCTGATTTACAGCATCTGCAATTTTTTTTTTATTTTTATTGAGTGGAACATTGATCAAAATTTAGGATAGCTATGGAAATGGCAACGAGCAAACTAGAGCAAAATAACTTCACTGGAGATTTCATAGAACATAGAACACAGAACGTAGAAATGTACAGGCCATTCAGCCCTGGATGTTGGGCCGAACCCTTTATCCAAACTCTTAAGATCAAACTAACCTCCATACCCTTCATTTTACTATCATCCATGTGCCTATCCAAGAGTCGCTTAAATGTCCCTAACGTATCTGGCTCTACTACCACTGCCGGTAGTGCATTCCACGCATCCACCACTCTCTGTATGAGGAATCTTCCTCTGACATCTCCCCTAAACCTTCCTCCAAGCACCTTAAAATGATGCCTCCTCGTGATAGCCATTTCTGCCCACTCTAACTATGCGTCTCCTCATCTTGTACACCTCTATCAAGACACCTCTTATACTTCTTCGCTCTAATGAGAAAAGCCCTAGCTCCCTCAACCTTTCTTCATAAGACATGCCCTCCAGTCCAGACAGTATTCTGGTAAATCTCCTCCACACCATCTCTAAAGCTTCCACATCCTTCCTGTAAGGAGGTGACCAAAACTGAACACCGTATTCCAAGTGTGGTCTAACTAGAACCTTTTAGAGTTGCAGTATAACCTTGCGGCTCTTAAACTCAACCCCCCCTGCTAATGAAAGCCAACACACCATACGCCTTCTTTACAATCCTATCAACCTTGGTGGCAACTTTGACGGATCCAAGGATGTGGACCCCAAAGTCCTTCTGTTCCTCTACACTGCCAAGAATCTTGCCTTTAACTGTATTCTGCATTCAAATTTGACCTTTCAAAATGAATCACTTAACACTTTTCCAGTTTGAACTCCATCTGCCACTTATCAGCCCAGCTCTGCATCCTGTCAATGTCCCGTTGCAATCTATAACAGCCCTCCAAACTATGCACAATTCCACCAATCTTCGTGTCATCGGCAATCTTATGAACAAACCCTTCCACTTCCTCATCCAAGTCGTTTATAAAAATCACAAAGAGCAGAGGTTCCAGAATAGATCCCTGCAAAACACCACTAGTCACCAAGCTCCAGGCTGAATACTGTTCATCTACCACCACAGTGTCTTCTATGGGCTAGCCAATTTTGAATCCAGACAGACAAATTGCCCTGTATCCCAATTTTCCTTACTTTCTGCATGAGCCTACCATGGGAACTTTAGCAAACGTCTTGTTAAAATCCACATACACTACATCCACTGCTCCACCTTCATCACTGTGTTTTGTCACATCCTCAAAGAATTCAATAAGGTCATGCTGCACCTGTTGGACTACAACCTAGTGTTAATTGATTTTTAACTTAGTTCTACCCAGTTCAACATCAGCACCTCCACATCCTGTGTTTTATGATCCTGCTCCACAGCTACCTGATGATGGAGCAGTGCTCTGAAAGCTAGTACTTTCAAATAAACCTGTTGGATTATAACGTGGTGTTTGTGTGATTTTTAACTATCTCTAATTAAACTATGCTTTTCCAAGTAATCATAAATCCTGTCTCTCAAAATCCTCTCCTATAATTTTCCCTCCACCAACATAAGACTGACTGTTGTGTAATTTCCAGGATTATCCCTATTCTCTTTCTTGAACAAGGGAAGAGCATTTGCCACCCTCCAATCATCTGGCACAACTCCAGTGGACAGCGAGGAGGCAAAGATCATCACCAAAGGCGCAGCAATCTCCTCCCTTGCTTCCCGTTTTAACCTTGGGTATATCCAATCTGGCCCAGGGGATTTTTATATCACGTTTTTCAAAATTCCCAGCATATCCTCCTTCTTAACATCAACTTGTTTGAGCATATCAGGCTGTTTCATGCTGTCCTCACAAATGACAAGGTCCCTCTCACTAGTGAATACTGAAACAAAATATTCATTATGGACCTTCCCTACCTCCTCTGACTCCAGGTACAAGTTCCCTTCACTATCCCTCATCGGCCCTACCCTTACTCTTGTTCCTCGCATAAGTGTAGAATGCCTTGGGGTTTTCCTTAATCCTACCCACCAAGGCTTTTTCATGCCTTCTTCTAACTCTCCTAAGTCTATTCTTCGGCTCCTTCCTGGCTACCTTGTAACCCACCAGGGCCCTGTCTGATCCTTGTTTCCTCAACCTTAAGTAAACTATCCTTCCTCCTCTTTACTAGATGTTCCTTGCCTCAGTGAGACAAACCTATCCAGCATTCACAGCAAGTGCTCCCTAAATAACCTCCACATTTCTGCCATGCATAATATCTATTCCCAATTTATGCTCCACAGTTCCTATCTAATAGCATTGTAATTCCCCCAGCCCCAATTAAATACTTTCCCATACCGTCTGCTCCTATTTCTTTCCATGATTATCATAAAGGTCAGGGAGTTGTGATCACTATCACCAAAATGCTCTCCCACCGAGAGATCTGGCACCTTGCGTGGTTCATTGCCAAGTACCAAACCCAATATGACTTCCCCTCTAGGCAGCCTATCTACATAATGAGTCAGGAATCCTTCCTGGACACATCTGACAAAATCTGTTCCATCCAAACTATTTGCACTAAGGAGATTCCACTCAATATTAGGGAAGTTAAAGTCATCAGTGCCAACAACCCTGTTATTTCTGCACCTTTCCAAAATCTGTCTCTCAATCTGCTCCTCAGTGTCTCTGTTGCGACTGGGGAGTCTATAAAAACTCCCAATAAAGTGACTGCTCCTTTCCTGTTTCTGACTACCACCCATACTGACTCAGTAGACAAACCCTTCTCGATGACCTCCCTTTCTGCAGCTGTGATTCTATCCCTGATTAGCAATGCCATTCCCCCACTTCTTCTACCTTCCCCTCCCTATTCCTTTTGAAATATCTAAACCCTGGAACATCCAACAACGATTCCTGCTCCTCTGATATCTAAGTCTCCATAATGGCCAAAACATTGCAGCTTTAATACTGATCCATGCTCTCCTTGCATTAAAATAGACACACTTCAATCCATCACACTGGCTACAACTTTGTCCTCGGAACTATCTATCCTTCCTCACAGACTCTGCATGCTGTATCCGCCTGTTCACCAGCTACCTCATCTGCTAATCCGTAGCTCCATTCCCATCTCCTTGTCAGACTAGTTTAAACACTCCTGAAGAGCTCTCGCATACCTCCCGCCCAGGATATTGGTACCCCTCCAGTTCAGGTGCAACTTGTCCTCCTTGTACAGGTCCCATCTTCCCCAGAAGGTATTCCAATGATCCAGATATCTGAAGCCCTCCTTCCTACACCAGATGTGGAGCCACGTGTTCAATGAGCTGCGGTACAAATATATGAATTGAAAGCAGATGTAGACCATGTGGCCCCTTGAATACGTTCTGCCACTCAGTAAGATCATGGCTGATGTGTTTAATTTGAGTTCCGAATTCTACATTCCTATTTACCATGGTGACATTTGATTCTCCCACCTGACAAGATTCTATCCACATCTACCAGAAGAAAAGTCAATGACCTTGCCTATACCACCATTTGAGACAAGGAGTTCCAAAGTGGCACACTCCTGTGAGCGAAGATGGTTCTCCTTACCTCTGCCCTGAAAGGGAAACCCCTAGTTGTAACACAGTGCCCCTACTGCTGGATTGATGCACAAGAGAAAACATCCTTTCCAAGTCCACATGTCAAGAGAATTCAGAATCTTATAAACTCTATTCACTAGTCAGTGAAAACAAGCCCAGCCTTTCTACCTTATCCTCATAAGACAATGCAATCTGGTGCAGTTAAAATGGAATCACAGTTTGACTGGCAACCTGCAACAATGGGGCAGATCTTCAATGATTCAGGAAGTGTGGAAAAATGGAGTGGTAGGGCCCGATACCAGGATTACTTACCCAGCAATTTTTATAGCACTCCCATTCTTTCCAGCTCCAGTGTGTAGCAGATAGTCTAAATCGACCTGCAATTTCTGTGGAGTTAAAAAGCAGGAGAGTCGACGTTTCGAGCATAAGTCCTTCATCAGGAGATCTTATGCTCGAGCTTATGCTCAAACAATCAACTCTCCTGCCTCCTCGGATGCTGCCTGACCGGCTGTGCTTTTCCAGCACCACACATTTTGACTCTGACCTTCAGCATCTGTGGTCTTCACTTTCTCCCTGCAATTTTTTGGAGTTAGAACATAGAAAAATACAGCGCAGTACAGGCCCTTTGGCCCTCGATGTTGCGCCGATCCAAGCCCACCTAACCTACACTAGCCTACTATCCTCCATATGCCTATCCAATGCCCATAAAGAGGGAGAGTCCACCACTGCCACTGGCAGGGCATTCCATGAACTCACGACTCACTGAGTAAGGAATCTACCCCTAACATCTGCCCTATACCTACCACCCCTTAATTTAAAGCTATGCCCCCTCGTAATAGCTGACTCCATACGTGGAAAAAGGTTCTCATGGTCAACCCTATCTAAACCCCTAATCATCTTGTACACCTCTATCAAGTCGCCCCTAAAGCTTCTTTTCTCCAATGAAAACAGCCCCAAGTGCCTCAGCCTTTCCTCACTGGGTGCTCACTGTCAGTGGACATGAACCACAGCCTCAAATGAGAAACAGCGCATGGGGGAGAATTATCAACAAAAGCAAGCTGAACAGATAAGACTGGAAATCGTAAATCTAACAGAGCTTTCACTGCACAGCTTGAAAAAATATCAATTCCTGAAAGTCCATTTAAAGTTATTTTTAATCTCAATACTTTACTCTTATCAAAACAAAATTCTATTCGCAACCTAATTCAGAGATAGATAATTCATTAATAAGCTGTTTAATTTGTCAATTATACGGTGAACTGAAACGGCCACATCTAGTAAATACATTTTTAAAAAATGCTTTGGAATATCCTGAGGTTGTAAAAGGTCATTTCTTTGTTAGTCAGTTTCTCCTCAGAGTTCTCTTGAGAGAGAGGCTGGTCACTCATTTCAAACACAAACTTGCTGTGTGATTAGTTTTCAGACATCTGTTTGATTGCTGATATTTTGATCTTCTGAATGCAGCAGAGTTGTACAAATTCAGTGTTAGTTCTTACTTTTAAAAACAATTAATTTCACCTTGAGCCTTTGCAGATAGTCAGAACAAACTCTTTTCAAATTGCTAATTTGAAAACAAGCTCACTATAAGGAGCTGAAGTCTGCCAGAGATGACACTACCTTGGACAAAAAAAGCCAATACATCTCATCAATAGTAGTACTGCCCTCAGTAAGTAGCAGTTCAAACTGAAGGACAAGCAGGGCAGGGAGGGATTGTGATTCCTCTTTCTGGATATCTATCGTGATTGGATTATGGCATCAAGCACCATCCTAATTTGGGAATGGAGGGTTTTTTTTTGGTGTGGGCTAATAATAGTAAGTCATTCAAATGGTAAAAGGAATACATGACAGACATGGATTTAATGAACGGAATCTTGATGGAGAAAACAACAGAAGTTGGAATATTTCAGCCAATGAAGTACAGGTACTGAGGTAGATCTGAAGGCCAGGTAGCTTTGTAGGTGCAAATTACTGCAGATGCTGGAATATGTACTGAAAAAAGGTGCTGGAAATCACAGGTTGGGCAGCGTCCGTGAAGAGAAAGCAAGCTAATATTTTGAGTCTACATGACTCTTAATCGAAGTTGGATGAAACTAGATCAGCTCTGATGAAAAGTCATCGAGATTTGAATATTAACTTGCTCTCTCTTCATTGATGCTGTCTGAATGGCTGTGATGTCCAGTATTGT
Source organism: Chiloscyllium punctatum (assembly GCF_047496795.1). Lineage (NCBI taxonomy): Eukaryota > Metazoa > Chordata > Chondrichthyes > Orectolobiformes > Hemiscylliidae > Chiloscyllium > Chiloscyllium punctatum. The sequence goes on from NC_092750.1 coordinate 71,368,215, forward strand.
TTGTATTCTTTAGCTGCTTCTAGAAGTGGCTGAAAAATGTTTCTCTTCCCTGCAGACTCCTGGCTTGCACTGTGTTACCTGATTTTAATCAATATGCTAACCAGGCACTACAGTTGCCTTCATTACTTTGATTGAAGGGCAGGACTCACAATACATGGGCGCAGCAGACTAATCCATCCCTGAAATCTTCAAACTGCCCAAAGTCCACTCGGGGTGGCCAATCAGAGAAATGTCATCCTGTAAATAGAATGGAAGGAAATATTGAGCAGCCTCTCCTCCAATCACAGGCTGGCTCACTCCCATGTTTGTTGCTGATGGGTTCACTGCAAACCCACCAATGGAAGAAGACTAGCGTGTGATTAGAGGAACAAAGTGGCAGCAGACAGCAAGTTTGGAGGAAGGGGGCTGGAGTGGAAGTGAGGCCATTTGCCAGAGTAGCAAGGCCCAGAGGGAGGCAAAGGAATTAGACTTGGAGACAAGGCTGGTGAACAGAGGCTCAACAAGAGAAGAAAAGAATTGCATGGTGGAAGAGGAGGGCCGGAAAGGAGGAGGAGGATTAGAAGGGGGCAAAAGGGATGGTAAAGAGGCAAGAAGAAATTGTACAGGGGAGAGACGTTCCAGAAAGGGGAAAGAGAAGTTAGAAAATGAGCTTAGAGGTCTCTGAGAAGGAGTAGTTGATCTGCAAAAGGGAATGGGGCTATTTAGGGGCAGTGGGGACCTTTTTTTGGGGGGGGGGGGGGGGGGAGGGGAGCGGGAGTGGGATGGGGTGAGGTGAGGTAGTTTGGGGTAGGGAGGGAGAGGGTCTATGAGGGGAGAAAACATTTTAAAACTTTAAAACTTTTCAATGAAGTAGTGCTCACCTAATTAGGAACAGGAAAACTGAGATAATGAATTCCTTGCAAACTAATGTAGATCTCTAGAGTGATAGAGCTGTCCAGCATGGAAACAGACTCTTCAGTCTAACTTGTCCATGATGACCAGCTATTCTAAATTAATCTAATCCCATTTGCCAGCATTTGGCCCATATACCTCCAAACCCTGCCCATTCATTTACCCTTCCAGATGCCTTTTAAGTGTTGTAACTTACCAGCCTCCACCAATTTCTCTGGTAGCTTGTTCCATACATGAAAAGGTTGTCCCTTAGGTCCCTTTTAAATCTTTCCCCTCTCACTTTAAATATCCGCCCTCGAGTTCTGGTTTTCACCACCCATGGGAAAAGACGTTGGCTGTTCACCCATTCATCCCCTTATGGCCTTGTAAATCTCTATAAGGTCACTGATAGTCCAAGGAAAATATCCCCAGCCTATTCAGCCTCTCTCTCGAGAAGACAAACTGTCCAACCTTGGCAACAGGCTTGTAAACGTCATCCTGAAATATTTCAAGTTTCACAACATCCCTCCTATAACAGGGAGACCAGAACTGAATGCAGTGTTCCAAAAGTGGCCTTTACCAATGCCTTGTACAGCTACAACACAACATCCTTACTCCTATACTCAATGCACTGTCCAATAAAGGCATGATGTGGAGGTGCCAGTGGACATGGTCAGAAGTCACATGACACTAGGTTGTAATCCAACAGGTTTATCTGAAGTCTCATCCTTTTGAAGTGCTGACCCTTCATCAGGTGAAGCCATTGGTATGCTTTCCATTATTGGACAGAGTATTGAGTACAGGAGTTGGGAGGTCATGTTGCAGCTGTACAGGACATTGGTTAGGCCACTTTTGGAATATCGTGTGCAGTTGGAAGGATGTTGTGAAACTTAAAAGGATTTAGAAAGGATTTACAAGGATGTTGCTAGGGATGGTGGATTTAAGCTATAGGGAGAGGTTGAATAGGCTGGGGCTGTTACCCCTGGAGCATCAGAGGCTGAGGGATGACCTTATAGAGGTTTATAAAATCTTGAGGGGCATGGATAGGGTAAACAGAAAAATTCTTTTCCCTGGGGTGGGGGAGTCCAGAACTAAAGGGCATAGAGTCAGTTTAGGGTGAGAGGGGAAAGATACAAAAGGGACCTAAGGGGCAACTTCTTCATGCAGAGGGTAGTGTGTGTATGGAATGAGCAGCCAGAGGAAGAGGTGGAGGCTAGTACGGTTGCAACATTTAAAAGGCATCTGGATGGGTATATGAATAGGAAGGGTTTGGAGGGATATGAGCCAAGTGCTGGCAGGTGGGACTAGATTGGGTTGGGATATCTGGTCGGCATGGACGGGTTGGACCGAAGGGTCTGTTTCCATGCTGTACATGTCTACGACTCGATATACTTCATGTTGCAATGTGCAAAGGCAAGCATATCTTTACTATCCTGTCAACTTGGATTACGCTTTCAAAGATTTTTTTAACCAGAACTCCAAGGTCTCTTTGTTCAGCAACACACCCCAGAATCTTACCATTAAGGTGGCTAAGTCCTGCTCTGATTTGTCTTTCCAAACTGCAGCAGATCACATTTATCGAAATTCAACTCCATCTGCCACTCAGTGGCCCATTAGCCCATCTGATCAAGATCCTGGTGAATTCTGAGGTAACCTTCTTCATTATCCACTACACCTCCAATTTTGGTGTCATCTGCAAAATTACTAACTCTTCCTTCTATGTTCACATCCAAATCATTTATATAAATGATGAAAAGCAGTGGACCCAGCACCAATCCTGGTGGCCAACCGCTGGTCACAGGCCTCCAGTCTGAAAAACAACTCTCCATCACCACATTATACCTCGTACCACATTAAAGTGAGGGGAGTTCAGGACCTATTATTTGGTGGAAAATAGAGTGGATGGTATTGTCAATTGGACAATTTAGCACTGAAAAGTTTTATTTCATAAATCTCTGTATTTATGTGTTATTGCATCTCAAATCTTCTTAGATACTGTGAATTACATGAGGTGCAGCAGCTGTGTTAGAGATAAACATGTAACAGTTTCACTATAACCTCACCAGTTTGTGGAAAGTGTGTTTAGGGTGATGGATTTGTGTGCACAGAAGTATGAGTTAGTTACTAAAAAAGAAATTTATTACTAACTTATGTAATGTGCCAATTTAAATATTATTGTATCTAGGAAATAAATGCTCATAAAAGTGGCCTAATCAATGTCCTGTACATACGCAACATGACCTCCCAACTCCTGTACTCAGTGCTCTGACCAATAAAAGAAAGCATACCAAATGCCTTCTTCACTATCTGCCTTCTTCACTATCCAATCTATCTACGACTCCACTTTCAAGGAGCTACGAACCTGGACTCCAAGGTCTCTTTATTCACCAACACTCCCCAGGATCTTGAGGTCAAGTTGCAGCTGTACAGGACATTGGTTAGGCCACTGTTGGAATACTGCGTGCAATTCTGGTCTCCTTCCTATCAGAAAGATTCTGTGAAACTTGAAAGGATTCAGAAAAGATTTACAAGGATGTTGCCAGGGTTAGAGGTTTTGAGCAATAGGGAGAGGTTGAACAGGCTGGTGCTGTTTTCCCTGAAGTGCGGAGGCTGAGGGGTGACCTTATAGAGACTTATAACATCATGAGGGGCATGGATAGGGTAAATAGACAAGGTCATTTCCCTGGTATGGGGGAGTCCAGAACTAGAGGGCATAGGTTTAGGGTGAGAAGAGAAAGGTATAAAACAGACCTAAGGGGCAACTTTTTCAGGCAGAGGGTAGTGTGTGTATGGAATGAGCTGCCAGAGGAAGTGGTGGAGGCTGGTACAACTGCAACATTTAAAAGGCATATGGATGGGTATATGAATAGGAAGGGTTGAAGGGATATGGGCTGGGTGCTGGCAGGTAGGATTAGATGGGTTGGGATATCTGGTCGGCATGGAGAGGTTGAACCAAAGGGTCTGTTTCCGTGCTGTATATCTCTACAACTCTAAGTCCTGCTAAGATTTGCTTTCCCAAAATTCAGCACCTCACATTTATTAAATTAAACTTCATCTGCCACTCGTCAGCCCATTGGCCTATCTGATCAAGATCCTGTTGTAATCTGAGGTAGCCTTCTTCGATGTCCACTACACCTTTAATTTTGGTGTCGTCTGCAAAACTTACTAACTATACCTGTAATGCTCACATCCAAATCATTTATATAAATGACGAAAAGTAGTGGACCTACTCGTCACAGGCCTCCAGTCTGAAAAACAACCCACCACCACCCTCTGTCTTCTACCTTAGAACCAGTTCTGTATCGAAATGTCTAGTTCTCCCTGTATTCCATGAGACCTAACCTTGCTAATCAGTCTCCCACAGGAAATCTTGTTGAACGCCTTACTGAAGTTCATATAGATCACTTGTACTACTCTGCCCTCAACAATCCTCTTTGTTACTTCTTCAAAAAACTCAATCAAGTTTCTGATACATGATTTCCCACACACAAAGCCATGTTGACTATCCCTAATCAGCCCTTGTCTTTCTAAATACACGTACATCCTGTCGCTCAGGATTCCCTCCAACAACTTGCCCACCACCGATGTCAGGCTCACCGATCTATAGTTCCCTGGCTTGTCCTTATACTTACAGAAAATGCAGCAAGCTCAATAGAGGAGACAACTCCTCCAGTCCACTTTCAGAAAGGGAGAGGTTACTGCTAATTCAGGCTTCAAACATTAATCAAAATCAGTATCAGGTAATAACCAACATGAAGCACCAAATGCAGAGATATATTAATTTTGTATTACCCACTGCAGTTCAAATTTACTTTGGGACCTCAGTAGAAAGGGTTTCATATAAGGCACTAATTCTGTAAAGTGCAAATAAATCTCTGAAATATTGAAAAATAAGCCACTCATTAAAATTCAGGTGTTGTTATCTTTCATCAACGCAGACTGAACTGGATTTTATCACAACTGGATTAGCTTCAGTGCTGGAGATTTTCATACTGGATTAATTCTAGTACATGATTTGTTCTAACACTCAAATTGATTTGTTGTAGAATTGAATGTTCATTACCCTGCTTCACACATTGCACTACATGCAATCAGTGTCCCACCACCCCATGCACACACTCGCTGACCCACTTACTTCAATTCCCCTTAGAATCCCATTCCTCCCCTCTTTTGACAGTCCCATCTTCTCACTCTGACAGTCCCATCCCCTCCACTCAGCACCACTCTCTTTATTCTCTCCCACTGTCTCACTCCCTTTTCTTCCTCCTGCCCCTTCTCCAGGATCAGTTCAATAACAACAAAAGTGAAGGAAAAGTAGGGAAAGAGGGAGGGATTAAATTAAAATGGAATTGGAGGGGGAGATGCCAGAACTCAGCTCTTTCCTTATTATATTTTCTAATCAATCTGTTTGAAAATGTTGTTAGACAGCTCTGGAGCAGGTGCGACTTGAACCCAGGCCTCCTAGCTCTGAGGGTAAGGACACTTCCACTGTGTCACGAGAGCCCCTTGAAAACTCAGCTCTTTTTTTTGATACCCGTCACCAAATTACCATTTGACAAATTGAAGAATTAACAAGCACTACACACCAGGAACAGTGCAATAACATAAGTAGGGAAGGGCAGGTGGACAGAATGGGAACTAAATTATAGGAGAGATGGATGGGGTAATAATGACGCTAAGCCCCACAGTGTCTACCATGTTAATGGTGTTAGTAGCCACTGTAAGAACTCAGCTCACAGATATTTTTATTAACTTCACAGATATTATGACATACCTCTGCAGTGGGTGGGGTTTGTACCTAGGTGTTCCTGGCACAGAGGCAGGGACACTACCACTTCACCACAAGGGTCCCTCACCACAAAGTCCAATGAGTGTCACTGTTTGAGCTTTAAAGGAACTTGTAAATCTAACTCTAGCATACCCCACTCTACTCCCACTGACCATGGTAAATATCTTCAAGAGGGTGTTCAACCCAAGGTTGTACCAGCTTTCATTTCCAAATGTACTGATACTCCTGAAGTGAGGTACAGTCCCGCAAATGAATGGGCATTTATATGAGATAATACTGAACAGACTGAGTATAGATTTGGTAATGTACACAGTGACCTATGTTGCGTTTGGTCAGAAGTGCACAATTTTTCTTCATGTTTTTATTTGAATCATTTATGTCCCTATGATCGCCTCACCAGCTGACTGCACCACGAACATGTTTAAAACACATCCAGACTTCTTTTGCTGTGGGTCTTCCAGACTGGCCTTGGTGGAAGACTCCTGTTCATATCCAGCTGCACTGATGAGCACAGTTCAGAACTGGCCACAGTACCAGCAATGAACGTGGCTCTGGATGGCACGACTGGCACTGGAGTACCAGCAGCTCCTGAAGCCATCCCTTTGGCGGAGAAGGAAAATCCTCAAGAAAGATCGTCCTCATTATATCATGGCATGGAACTTGGTGAAATTTAACTTGGGTATACAAGCAGCATGGTACACATCATCACATGAGTTGTGCACCCTGCCCAATGATCCGATCCAACAAAATTGGAGGATACAACATGGGCAGCCGATGCTCTGAAAGAAGACTGGAAAAGTTCAGGACTCCTGAAAATACGCCATGACAGTGAAGGTGAGCAATTGAGAAATTCTCTCTGAAAATTGTATTCCAGAGTGAGAATTGTAAACGTCCTCAGCCTTTCTCCTAGATCAAACTATTCTAAAATAGAAGAGAATAGAATAGAAGAAATAGAATTAGCATCAGTGAACAAGTTTATATCAAACTACCTTATGGATTCAATTTGGTATTTTAGCCCAGTAAAGATCAGAAAAAAAGGAGTGTCAAAATATTCCAATGTTATTGCTTTCATTTTCATTTATTGCCTGAATACGACAAAAGTGGGAGCATTCTCTACCCCTCATTCAGTGCCAATGATTAATTATACAGCAATCAAGCTGTCTGCTTAGGAGCTGTTTAATAAATCCAGCCCAAAACAAAAAGGCTCAACCCCTAGTTAACTCTGTCATGCTGCTTTCAGTGCTATTTGATCATTTCCTTTTCAGCTTCAGCCTTGCTTCAGTGGTAGTACTCTCTTACCTGTGAAACAGAAGATTGGTTCATGCTCCACTCCAGAGAGATGACTCATGATTCAGCACTGAAGTTGTGCTGCACTACCGGAGGTGTCACCTTTCAGATAAAACATTAAATCCTCTGCTCTCTCAGGTGGCCTTGGAGAGTGGTGAGAATTTGAACTTACTACCACAAAAAGGATGATGTGAAACCTGAAAGGGTTCAGAACAGACTTACAAGGATGTTGCCAGAGTTGGAGGGTTTGAGCTGTAGGGAGAGGCTGATTAGGCTGGGGCTGTTTCCCTGGAATGTCAGAGGCTGAGGGGTGACCTTATAGAAGTTTATAAAATCATGGGGGGGGGTGGGCATGGATAGAGTAAATAGACAAGGTCTTTTCCCTGGGGTGGGGAAGTCCAAAACAAGGGGGCAGAGGTTTAGGGTGAGGGGGGAAAGATTTAAAAGGGACCTGAGGGGCAAAGGGTAGTGTGAAATGAGCTTCCAGAGGAAATGGTGGAGGCTGGTACAATTACAATATTTAAAAGGCATCTGGATGGGTATATGAGTAGGAAGGGTTGAGAGGGATATGGGCCAAGTGCTGGTAAATGGGACAAGATTGATTAAGGATATCTGGTTGGCATGGATGAGTTGGACCAAAGGGTCTCTATGACTCTAATAGCTTAGCTGAACGGCAGTGATGTAACGAAAAGGAAGCTAATTACATACGTGAGAGAGAAAGGAATAGAAGGATACAGCCATTGGGTGAAATTACCTATGTTGAGTGCAGATTCATGTGGAGCATTCACATTTGCTTGTTGCAAACTGCTAATGAATACTACAAGAGCTCTTCCGAGCTGTCAAGGCAAGCCAATGGTCTGTTTGATCAGATCTCATGGGAACACAGCTTTCAATGTATGAACCCGTGAGCTATGTACTGGAGCCATCAGCAATTCAGAGCATTGCCTTTGCCACGTAGTCCGGCACCTTTGGTTAGTCGTATGACAGACTCAGAAAGACGACGTCATGGCAACTGCCAATTTATGAGCCATTGACCAGGCTGATTCTGTGCCTATGGTCACTTACAGAAAAAAGAATAACACAGCGCAGGAACAGGCCCTTTGATCCTCCAAGCCTGCATTGTTATATCTACCCCCTACTTCTGTCACAACTGCAACCTGAAAGTAGGGCATGGATCTCATTGCTAGTGGCTGTGAAGGTGATCTTGCTCATGAACTTTTCTCGATCGAGCTCCTTCCAGGCTGAAACTGGAGATATTATAATTTCTCACAGATTTCCAACTACAGCTGTGTACTTTAAGGAAAGTTATCGAGCCTTTCTATTCGGGAGAACTGAATGCATTCCTTTCTTGTAGGTTGAGCATACAGATTTGCTCAGATTGCATGTTGCTTCTTAATACAGGATGATGCAGATTATAGAAATCTGATGAAATAAACACCCCTAGCAGTCCGCTGGCTGAAATGCACAAACAGGTTTGTATCTTTGCCAAAGTGAGGTCTCTAGCACAGTGAGTCCTGAATACTTTGGATCTCATAATCCATATGCAAACCAACCATCTGTGGAAGTATTAAAAACAGGCTCCTGGGGAAATGAAAAGTCACTTTTGTTAGGAAGGAGGTTTTGAAGTAATCCATGTTGGCTTTGGCTTTCTTTGGACTGTGAAGGACCAAGAAAGAACTTGTAGACACTTTGATTAGATAGTAGATGGCTACTCTCACCAGTTTCACTCTGTTTCATGTGCTTATTTATAGTGTAGACTGTTCACTGCTCAAACACCCTCATCAAGGCAGTCTCTAATCGTGTGTTCACGAAATCTGTGAGTGTACTGCCAATGCCATTTCCCAAACAACAGATGCAAATAATTCTATGCAATGTCTATTATTTACCTGTAATACTTGTCTGCACTTTAGAATACTGCCTATCATTTGACACATGTACATGCATCAGAATACATCCATCATTTAATGGTGATGCTTGTATGTGCTCTAGGGCACTCTCACTTACCAGTGTCTGTAAGTGCATCGTCCCCCTCTTCCTCTTTCTGTTTCTTGTCAGCTTCCTTTAGTTCAGGCACATAGAAGTCCCCCTGACGTGCCAGAGGACACATGTAATAGATCATGTCCCCACGATAGATCTCCAGACATGGATGGGCACACAGCTTCCGCTCCTAAAGAAAAGAAGATGCGTTGATAAAAATGGAATTATACTAAGTCAACTTTAGGTGAGACATCTGTATGAGTAGCTGCACACAAGTTGCCTGATGGAGATGAAAAATCAGCAAAGGATCAACTAAAATACTTGGAATCATTGTGCTTTCGATAGCACAATGAAATGATGATGATGATGCATCTGCTAAAGAAACTCTCTGACTGAAAGAAACCAACTCTGATGAAATCTTATTAATTTGAAACTGGGTTCAATTATCTCCTCCTTGCGATGGCAAAGAAGAAAGTGAAAACAGTAGCCACTTACTGGGCTTCAACCTGCCACTGGCATGATTTTCTTCCTCCCTGCCAGGGGAGTTAAGCGAAATTAAAATGCTATGAATACTGGAAATCTGAAATAAAAACAGAAAGTGCTGGAGAAACTCAGTAGGTCTGGCAGCAACTGTGGTGGGGGGAAAACAGACCTCATGTTTCGAGTCCAATATGAGCCTTCTTTGGAATGGAGTCAATGTCAGTCAAATGGCAGCTTTCCCAACTGGTGGTGATTGGAGGATTGTTCTGGCAAGCTGTCCCGCTGGTAGGGATAGTGAAAATGCCTGCTTGCATTTAGTGCATGGAGAACTGAATCTTAGCCATTAACACAGTTTCTCTCTCAACAGAAACTGCCAAGTCTGCTTATTATTCCATGCAGTTTCTGTTTCTATTCTCTGAAAGACACCATTACAACAGGACTGACTCTGAAAGTTTCAATCCCACATGAACACTCATTCTAACCTTTCGCTCCACTGCCTAACAAGGCAGTGAAGAATATTTGAAAGGACTGCTGTAAGTCACAGGGGCTCCTGCGGGTGGGAAAACAAGTAAGCAGATGCATAAATTTGGGCAACGTGCCATCATGCCACTCAAATGCCTAGCCACCTTTCATGTACAGTCGGGTAGGATTCAGGTGGGCTCCTCCCTTGGATCTAGTTGAGGCCAAGTGGGCAATTAATGCATAACGGAGGACCTCTTTCCATTACCACTCTAGACACTAGAGGCCTACACAGGTTTAACCCTGAGGGCTGTTGCTCAGTGAAAGGGCAGTATACCACAGTTTTGCCTCCTCCATCAACTCTCCCCCATCAACTCTCCCCCACTGACTGCCTTGTCCAGTAGGCCCACCTCCACCCTCCTTGATGGGTCCTGACAACACTACCCCATTGAGAACATAGATTTTGAGCATTCATGTTCCCTCTTCCTTCCATCTTTCTGTAAAACTGGAAGTGATCATTTGCACTCCACAAGGAATGAGAACTAGGGCAGCAAAAGTACAGAAATACAACTTCCTGTAGGTTCTCTTCAAGATACACTTGAAATTACATCATGGGTTCCTCAGTGTTCCTGGATCAAAATCCTGGAACTCTTCCTAAGCAGCACTGTGGCTGTCCCTACACTGCTCGGACTGCAGTGGTTTGAGAAGGCAGCTCACCATCATCTTCTCAAGAACAATTAAGGATGAGTAATAAATGCTGATCTTCAGTGGACTGTCCACACACCACAAAAAATGTGTTTTACAATAAAGTCCTTTCTTCTTTCTTGTCACCATGTAAGCGTCTGTCTCTGTGTATGCTTGTACCATATCAATAGACAGTTAGACCCCAGAATCTCATGTATTAAAATCAAAATTGTATTGAACCTGCCCCCCCCCCCACCACGGTAACTGCTACTATTCTGGGCATGTCCTAAAGAACAGCACAGTCAACAGTGCCACCATCTGTTGGAAAGTTCATTGATGATTCTGGCCTAGTAGAGCACTTAGAATAATCTCAGAATCTTTTTGAACTACGTAGCCCACCAGGAGGCATGGGAAATGCACCCACTTCTTTCACTTTCACTTCTACTTCCTCGTTAAAATTCATCAAATGAAATCCAATGCTAATTACTGCAGATAAATGTTTGCTAATTCAATTTGCATATGAGTTTCCATTAGTGATAACGTATAATCAAATGAGAAGACAAAATGCTCCTTGTTTCATCTGCATATTAGACTTTTGAATCATTTTCTCTTGCATAATAAATCAAGAGTGAAATCCTATCCAGTCTAAGTCAAATGAGGCCACTCGCAAAACTGAGCAATTTTAAACAAGTCTTACTTCAATCCCAGGTGAATTAATGAAGTTCATTATTAGAAGTAAATTTGAAGGCAATTACCACAACAACATAGCAAACCACAGCCATTGTGGATTCAAAATCAGAGCTGGAGAAAGATGCAAAACAAAAAGGGCGGTCAGTTCTTCTCCCTCTCTCAGGTACTTGCCTTCGACAGGGCATGGGCAACCATAGACTTTCACTGGACTGGTCTATACTTGTGGGAAACATACTGCAGAGGTTGACTTCTGTAGTACATCTGATCGGAAAACTGTTCTGCTCTTATCACCGACCATCAGGAGTATTGGAATGATTTCCATAGAATCCCCAAGCTGAAAATGTGTTGCTGGGAAAAACGCAGCAGGTCAGGCAGCATCCAAGGAACAGGAGAATCGACGTTTCGGGCATCAGCCCTTCTTCAGGAATCAAGCATGGCACATCTTTGGACTGTGGGAGGAAACCGGAGCACCCAGAGGAAACCCACGCAGACACAAGGAGAATGTGCAAACTCCACACAGTCACTCCAGGCTGTGAGGCAGCAATGCTAACCACTGACCACCGTGCTGCCCTTTACAGGCTGACCTGTAAAGAATACAAGAATACCCATTGCAGCACAAGACCTGCTCATCAATTCAAATTCAGCCATCTCTCAATTGCCCAGAGCCAATGCAACATTCAACATCTCTGCACAACCAGCTGAAGATAATCTTCACCTTTCTTAATTCTCTCAATTAAAAGTCATAATAAGTATAGGATAATACAGGGACACTCCTGCCAAATCATAATAGGTGCCTCTCACTCTAGTCACTTGGACCTCTCCGATCACGCATCACTACTGACTGTGTCTCCAGCTATCTAGGCCTCACTTAAACTTCTTAAAGTTCTGTTTCTCCCCCTTTATCTCTGTCTGCCTTAAAACTAATCTTTCTGATCAAGCTTTTGATCACCACTCTAAACCACTCTTTCCTCATACATCTGTTAAACATCTTTAGCCCATCTTTTTAGATTAGATTAGATTACCTACAGTGTGCAAACAGGCCCTTCGACCCAACCAGTCCACACCTACCCTCTGAAGAGTAACCCACCCAGACCCATTTCCCTCTGACCAATGCATCTAACACTACGGGCAATTTAGCATGGCCAATTCATCTGACCTGCACATCCTTGGCCTGTGGGAGGAAAACGGAGCACCTAGAGGAAACCCACACAGACACAGGGAGAACGTGCAAACTCCACACAGACAGTCACCCGAGGCTGGAATCGAACCTGGTGCTGTGAGGCAGCAATGCTAACCACTGAGCCACCATGCCACCCAAGGATCCAGATTATATGTTGTCGCAATATAATTTGTTTCACACTAGTATCACTGACATTTTGAGAAACTAAGCATAAAATTTCCTCGTGTTCATGATGTTGCAACATTTTTGGTTCAGTTCAACTTTATATAGAAAACTTACAATTTGTAATTTGTGATTGTGACACCATCATAGTGTCTACTCCACAACTGATGCTTCAGTCACATGATGTTCTCTCATTTTGTTCATAGCAGGGGGTGTGTACACATTGTGTTTTACATAGTAATGCATGAATATTTTGGCAGCTAGGTATGAAACACAATATTTCTTTAAGTTACAGTCCCTATCCTTACCCTCTTCATTGTTTCTTATGCAGGGAAATTGCCCCGATATGAGTTGTATAGGTGACTTTAATACTTTTACAGTCCCTATCCTACCAGATTTACATTAAAAGTTCCTATGGAGAAGAACTCTTCAGTGTGATTTAGATGTAAGTTGCACTTTTCTGGTACTCAACGTCAACATGTATCAAGGCCCTCGTATATGCAAATCATCAGTGATCACGTAGCTCATAGTAATATTACACAAACCTACTGTCGGTATTGAGCATCATACGTGGATTTTAGTGATATCTTATTGTCACATTTCACTCAATGATTCTGCAATTTATTCAGTCACTTGTCATTCCATCTCTATAACTATCTTGGTCTCAGGGAACTGTAACTTACATTACAGGACCATATTTGTTATTGGCTGAGGTATAATGATCACACTTATTTAATATCCAACCTAACCAAAGGCAACATGCAATGCATTACTCACTCACAATAAAGAAAATCCCTTAATACAATACACTCTCACTGCTGCACAATACTCATTCTGGAACCTCACTGTTAGCTCTCCTATGGAATATGCTGTACCTGTAACACATCCCTCACTGTAGAGTTCTTTAGCAAAAAAGGCACAGAAAGCAAGATTCCTGAGTGTCATTTAGAACATTGCAGGCTGAAGTCAGAAATCAGATACCTTCAGCACCAGAAGTATTTAATCCATTGAATTTCAGAATGCCTGTTGTTTATACTGTACACAATTAGACAAGTTTACAGTAACAGTTTTAATAAGATACTGTCTCTGTCTTCAACTATACTGCAAAAAATGACCATGCTAATCAGTTTGCTGCCTTGTGACACAGTAGGAATAATTGTTACAAGTAATTATATTTCAAATATTCTCTTTAATTTTTTTATTTCCAAAAGAACTTGCATCATGAAATTTTCTCATTATTTTACAAACATTTCAAAGCTGTCCACAAATGCTTTGAAGTGCAGAGAATACAGTCAAACAATTTGCAGCAATTGCAATGAGTGATAGAAAAGTAGAAAATAGGAGTAGGCCATTCAGCCTGCTCCACCGTTCAATTTGACCATGGCTGATCATCCAAACTCAGTACCTTATGCCTGCTTTTCCCCCCATACCCTTTGATCCCTTTAGCCCAGAGTGCGATATCCAATTCCTTCTTGAAATCATACAATGGTTCGGCCCTGACTGCTTTCTGCAGTCGCAAATTTCACAAGCTGATCACTCTGTAGGTGAAGGAATTTCTCCTAACCGCAGTCCTAACTGGACTGTAACTCCTGGCTCTGTATTCCGTGGTTATCAGGAACATCCTTCACATATTTTACCCTGTCCAGTCCCGTTAGAATTTTATAGATTTCTGAGATTCTCCCTCAGTCTTTTGAAGGTTAGTGAATATAATCTGAACCAATTCAACCTCTTCGCATATGTCAGATGCAGAAAAAGTATTTCATAAACACAATATCTCCAACTAAGATATGAAAGAATATCAAGTTATCAATTATTGTATCTATGTTATATAAATTGAATCTCTGAAAACATTTCAGCTGAGTGGCCTACTACTTTTGTTAAAATGCTTGCTGATTTTTCATTCCTTTTTCTTTTTATTCTTTTATAAATTTTGGTTTGGAATTGTGAGTGAGCAATGACTTGTTGACTTTGGGGCATCTTGTGGTAAAAGGAAAAGAACAGACTAGACAAGTTTTGTTTGTTTGTGAGGCCAGTACTGGAGACTAATCACAGGCTGATTCTTGATTAAGAAGGTTCCAACAGACACAGCAACTCCCGGAAGTGCACTGCATTTATACAGATAACAGAAGGTGGCTACCAACAAGGTCAGTACCTGAAAATTGATTCTGGCAAGTCTAGCAGAGACCCTATGTTCAAGCAGATGGCTGTTGTTGAAAGGCTCGAGAAGACATAATCAGCTATCTGGGCAGAACCAGAGTGAAAACAAGACAAACCACATAAATCCTACAAGATGGTCTACGAGAGTCTTGTTAGAATTGTACAGCATAGCACAAAGTTCATCAGTCCTGTGCCAGTTGTGTCAAAACAGTGATGCAATTGATTACACTTCCCTGTTCTTTCCTTAAAACACTGCAGTTTTTACCTTCAAATGTTTACCTAATCCACCTTTGAAAGTTGCTACTGAATTTGTGTCCATCATTCCTGCAGACAGATTGTAATGACTCGCATAGTTTAACAAGGTGCCTGTGGCCTTTTGTTTTTGCTAATTAACATAAATCCGTATCCATATCTGGTTACTGATCATTCACATCTTGAATCAGTTTCTTATCAAAACCATTCATAATTTTGAATGCATCTCTCAAGTCTTCCCTTATCATTCTCTAGTCTAGAACATAACAACAGTGCAGCACAGGACTAGGCTCTTCGGTCCACTATAATCTGTATTAATCTTGGTGCTATTCTAAACTAATCCCATCTGCCGGCACATGGTCTGTATCCCTTTATTCCCTACCTGTTGATGCATCTGTCTAAATGCCTCTTAAACATTGCTATCATTTCTGCTGCTTCCACCTCCCCTGACAGCACATTCCAGGCACCTATGACACACTGTGTAAAGAGAGTGGGGCGGCACAGTGGCTCAGTTAGCACTGCTGCCTCACAACGCCAGGGACTCAGGTTTGATTCCCGCCTCAGGTGACTGCCTGTGTGGAGTTTGCACGTTCTCCCAGTGTCTGTGTGGGTTTCCTCTGGGTGCTCCAGTTTCCTCCCATAATCCAAAAATGTGCAGGTTAGATGAATTGGCCATGCTAAATTGCTTATAGTCAGGGGTAAATATAGGGTAGGGAAATGGTTCTGGGTGAGTTACTCTCCGGAGGGTCGGTGTGGACTTGTTGGGCCGAAGGGCCTGTTTCCATACTGTAGGTAATCTAATCTAATCTAAAAACCTTGCCTCACAAATCTCCTTTAAATGTTCCCTCATCTTAAACCAATACTCCTTCGTATTTGACATTTTCATCCTGGGGGGAAAAAACATGCAGACTATCTACTCTGTCCATGCCTCCCATAAGTTTACATACTTCTATTAGGACACCCCTCAGTCTTTGACTCTCTAGCAAAAACAATCCAAGTTTGTCCAACCCCTTTATTAGTCAGAGCATTGAGTATAGGAGTTGGGAGATCATGTTGTGGCTGTACAGGACATTGACACTTTAGGACTATAGTGTGCAATTCTAGTCTCCCTCCTATAGAAAGGATGTCGTGAAACTTGAAAAGATTCTGAAAAGATTCATGAGGATATTGCCAAGGTTGGAGGGTTTGAGCTACTAGGGGGTGCTGAATACATTGGGGCTGTTTTCCCTGGAATGGAGGCTGAGGGGTGACCTTATAGAGGTTTATAAGATCATGAGAGGCATGGATAGGGTAAATAGACAAAGTCTTTTCCCTTGGATGGGGGAGTCCAGAACTAGAGGTTTAGGGTGAGAGGGGAAAGATTTAAAAGGAATCTAAGGGGCAACTTTTTCAAGTAGAGGGTGGTGTGTGTATGGAATGAGCTGCCAGAGGAAGTGGTGGAGGCTGGTACAATTACAACATTTAAAAGGCAATTGGATGGGTATATGAAAAGGAAGCGTTTAGAGGGATATGGGCCAAGTGCTGGCAAATGGGACTAGATTAATTTAGGATATCTGGACCAAATGGACGAGTTGGATCGAAGGGTCTGTTACGGTGCTGTACAACTCTACGACACTAGAAAAAGACAATGTTGTCGAGGAGAATACTGAGATACAGGCTACTAGACCGATGGGATAGAGGTTTATAAGGAGGGAGTGTTAGCAATTCTGGAAAGTGTGAAAATAGATAAGTCCCCTGGGCTGGATGGGATTTATCCTCAGACTCTTTGGAAGGCTAAGGAGGAGATTGCAGAGCCTTTGGCTTTGATCTTTATATCATCATTGTCTACGGGAATAGTGCAAGACTGGAGGATAGCAAATGTTGTTCTCTTGTTCAAGAAGGGGAGGAGAGACAACCCTCGTAATTACAGACTAGTGAGCCTTAATTCGGCTGTGGTAAAGTGTTGGAAAAGGTTATAAGAGATAGGATTTATAATCATCTAGAAAGGAACAAGTTGGTTAGGGATAATCAAAATGGTTTGGTGAAGGGTAGGTCTTGCCTCACAAACTTTATTGAATTCTTTGAAAAAGTGACCAAACAGGTGGATGACGGTAAAGTGGTTGATGTGGTGTATATGGATATCAGTTAGGCATTTGATAAGGTTCCCTACAGTAGGCTATTGCATAAAATACGGAGGCATGGGATTGAGGGTGATTTAGCCTCAATGATTTGGATCAGAAATTGGCTCGCTAAAAGAAGGCAGAGGGCAGTAGTTGATGGGAAATGTTCATTCTGGAGTTCAGTTACTAGTGGTCCACTGCTGTTTGTCATTTTTATAAATGACCTGGATGAGGGCGTAGAAGGATGGGTTAGCAAATTTGTGGATGACACTAAAGTTGGTAGAGTTGTGAATATTACAGAAAGATATTGTAGGTTACAGAGTTGGGCTGAGAAGTGGCAAATAGAGTTTAATGTAGAAAAGTGAGAGGTGATTCACTTTGGAAGGAGCAACAGGAATGCAGAGTACTGGACTAATGGTAAGATTCTTGGTAGTGTAGATGAGCAGGGATCTCTGTGTCCACAAACATAGATTCCTGAAAGTTGCCACCCAGGTTGATAGAGTTATTGAGGTGGCATATGGTGTGTTAGCTTTTATTAGTAGAGGGATTGAGTTTCGGAACCATGAGGTCATGATGCAACTGTACAAAACTCTGGTGCGGCCACACTTGGAGTATTGCATACAGTTCTGGTCACTGCATTGTAGGAAGAATGTGGAAGCTTTGGAAAGGGTTCAGAGGAGGTTTACTAGGATGTTGCTTGGTTTGGAGAGAAGGTTTTTTTTCTTTATCTTAGCAAAGTTCATGTCCACACAGGCAAATGTTAAGGGCTTCAGTTTTAATAACAAATCTACTATGTGGTACAAAACAACTTTTGAAAATCTATGTACACCATATCAACTGCAAAATCCTCAATAAACTTTTCTGACACATCAAAAACTCAATTAAGTTAGTCAAACATTCCATATGTTTATGAAATTCAAATTTCACAATCTTCTGTGGTGAGATTTGAACCTGGACACCCAGAATATTAACTGGCTCTCTGGATTAACAGCTGAAAATGCGCAGCAGGTCAGGCAGCATCCAAGGAGCAGGAGAATCGACGTTTCGGGCATGAGCCCTTCTTTGGGAAGGGCTCATGCCCGAAACGTCGATTCTCCTGCTCCTGGATGCTGCCTGACCTGCTGCGCTTTTCCAGCAACATATTTTCAGCTCTGATCTCCAGCATCTGCAGTCCTCACTTTCCCCTCTCTGGATTAACAGTCTATCACTAAACTCACTAGACTATTGCCTTCTGGCTTTCATTTACTAAAACAAATTTTTCCATGGCCAATTAATTTTGTCCCAAATTAATGTCTCTAAAGGTTTCCAACAGTTATCCGATTTATTCCTCTCCCCTTTTTTGAGACATGGTGTAAGATTTACAAACTTCCAGTCTTCTAGCACCACCTCCATCGAAGGAAGATTGGATCATTATGGCCAGAACCTCTACAACTTCACTTCTTCTTCTAATCTAGGCTCAATGCTATCTCTAAAATAATTTTGCTATGTATGACCTACTTATTATCATGCACATAACTAAAACAGAGTATTTTAAACAGGACAAATTCTAAGCAAGCCACTCTGTAGCTTCCAGATGGCAGTGTGATTACACATTGGACACATCCAAATGGGTATGGGTGACTTTTCTACTGAGTGTGCTGGGATTCTCAAGTACTTTTATTTTTAACCAATTCAATTTGTCTACTATTTTCTCCTTTTTTGTGACATTTGCAGTTTCCTCTTCCTTAATGAATATAGCAGGAAAGAACCGATTCAGTACTTTAGGCCATGTACTCTGTCTCTACAAGTTCATCCTCTTTTTGATCCTTAATTTGCTTCACCATTCCTTTGACTAACATTTTTACTCTTTGTATATTTATATCTTTGGTTCCCTTTCAAGTTACCTGAAACATTGGAAAATGACTGTTGAAAACACATCAACATTGAGTTGTCAAAGAGTGTGGCGCTGGAAAAGCACAGCTAATCAGGCAGCATCCGAGGAGCAAGAGAGTTGATGTTTTAGACACAAGCCCTTTATCAGAGTTGGGGGGGGTGGACAAGGTAGCTGAGAGTTACATGGGGTAGGGGGTGGACCCATGACATGAAACCAGCTTGTGTTTCTGGTCATTGCTCAATCTGGTTTGACTAGATTCCAGCCACAAGATACACACTCCCTTAGAGAATATATAAACAATATTTACCAATCCCCTCCTCTAATTTCAAGCCTTCAGGCTCTACCTTGCTCTATTCGAATGTCCCTCAGTTCAGATCCTGAATTTTGACATTGACTTTTATAGCTATAATCACTTTAATATTGTGCCTGTTGACCAAATGTGTGACAAATATCCTAAACTGGAATTAATGTTTGAAAATTATGGACTATAGATGATTTTAAAAAATAGTTAAATTGTGGCTATAATGTGGTCATACAAATTTTGAAGTATTTCATACTAACATTAAATATCTGTTCTTACACTAAGGATTTTGATCAAGGGACAGTAATGATCTGGAATGGGACACTCCTTTTTCCAAACTATCTGTAGTAGGTCAATACGATTATGCAGCATTAAACAATACATTAATTGCCAGCCATATGTAGTTAGGATTAATTGGAACCAATAAACACTTAATTTTTGATTAATAGATAAGAATTCTAAGTAATGATTGCAGAGCGATTCCAGGGCTCATGTAAATATGGCTATCTATGTGAATTCTGGGGGTTAGCCAGTTTGTAATAATAGCTTGGATCCAACTCCCACAGCAACTGAGGTTACCAGGAAGGACTCTCCTTCTCAACTTCTCCCCTCACCTGAGCCACAGTGACCTTCAGGTTAACCACTACCCATGGTCACTCATGACAGAACAACCCTCAGGGACTACATACATTAAGTACCTTTATCAGTAATGTTCCCTGTGTGAATAAAGCAGCTTCCACAGAAGTTAGGGTTTGTGGATGAAACAGTATTTCTGAAGTCACAGCAGTAGCTACTTAGCAAATGAAAGTGCAAATTCTCTCATGTTTGGTTTCATGAGCTCACTGTCTTCTTCAATCACAGAAGCCACTAATTTTAGCATATGCACATTCCAATGAAGAATCAAGAAAGAGCAAATTAAATGTGAACCAGACTGAGTCCAGGAGACCAGCTGAAGGTGAGGTCACAGCTAAGCATTCAAAAGTCTGTAGTATATATCTGTGAAAATCAGGAAACAGTTATCACCACTGTCCTACAAACTAAATTATTCTAAGTTAAAAATCACACAACACCAGGTTATAGTCCAACAGGTTTAATTGGAAGCACACTAGCTTTCGGAGCGACGCTCCTTCATCAGGTGATAGTGGAGGGCTCGATCGATTTTTTGTGTGATTTTTAACTTTGTATACCCCAGTCCAACACTGGAATCTCCAAATCATAAATTATTCTAGACACACATCTGTGATCATTGCTTAACTCCATTGTTCAATACAGCTAGTTATGACCATTGATCTACGAACATGGTTGTTGTGGAGCAGCTACCCAATTTCCCCTTAAATTGATATCTTTGCTGTTTACTGGCTTGCCTACATTGAGTTACTCATTAAAGAACTATGCTATACTTCATTTTGTTCACTTCTTCATCCATTTTATTTTTTTTCAAGGGACGTGCTGGTAATAAATTTCCTTCTTGAATTACAGCTCTGTTCAGTGTGTAAAGACAGTGGGATTAGGAAGGTCACTCCAGAAATTTTGACCCAGTGATACTGAAGAAATTGTGATATAAGTCCAAGTAAGGATGACGAACAAATTGGAGAACAGCTTGTAGGTTGTGCCTCTCCTGGGTATCTGTTGTCTTTGCTTCCCCCCCCCCCCACTCCGCAAAGTGATAGAGGTTACTGATTTGCTGGTGCTGTCAAAGGAGACTTGGTGAATTACTGCAGTGTAATGTACATGGTGTACATTGCTGCCACTGTGCTTTAATGGTGGAGGGAGTGAATTTTGAAAGTGTAGATATGGTGCTAATCAAGCAAAGCTACTTTTTCCTGATGGTCTTGAGTTTCTTAAATGTTTTTGGAGCTGCACCCATCCAAACAAATGAAGACTACTCCATTACACTCCTGACTTGTGCTTTGGAGATGGTGAGTTACTCATTGCAGAATTCCTAACCTCGGATCTTCTTTTGAACCCACATACACAGTATGGCTAGTTCAATTCATTTTCTGGTCAATCTGTCCACCAGGATATTGATAGTCGGAGATTCAGTGTTTGGCAAGCCATTGACTGTCTAGAGGTTATCATTAGATTCTCTCTTAATTGGAGATGGTCACAGCTTAGCACTTATACGGTGTGAATCATACATGCTGCTTATAAATCCAAGCCTGAATGTTGTCCAGATCTTGCTGCATCTGGTCGTGGACTGCTTCATTAGCTGGCGTGTCATAAATCATGGAATCATAAACGGTGATGAACTTTGTAATCATCGACAAACATCTATCTCCACCTCCGACCATATGGTGGTGGGAAGATCATTGATTAAGCAGCTGAAAACAGCAGGGCCTAGGATACTCCCTGAAGGAACTCTTTCAGAGATATCCTTGAATTGAGATGACTGACCTCAATCAACTATCTTCCTAGTGCCAGGTATGATTCCAACCAGCAGAGAAATCTCACTCCAATTCCAGATTTGTGAGGACACCTCAAAATCACACTCGGTCAAATGCAACTTTGATATCAGGGACAGTCACTCTCACCTCACCCATGGAATTCAGCTCTTTTGTGTTAGAACCACAGAGCACAATGGAAGATAAAGTCCTGTCTTCACATTGTCAGTATCTTCACAATGTGCAGTGGTCTCTCCTATCAATAATGTTATCGACTGATGCATCTGATACAGATTGTTTGGTGATTTCTCTCTTGCTGATGTCCTTAATCCTTGCCTCAGACCTAGTCCACCAGCTTTAAGGAATCTGCCAGCTCATAGTGTAGAGATGTTGCCAGGCCAGTCTTGGCAACGGACATTTAAGCTGTCAAACCAGAGTATATTCTGCACTCTTACCACCTTCAATATTTCCTCCAAATAATGCTCAACGTGAAGCAATACTGATTCATCAGCCTAGCAGGGTGTGTGGCAATCAGCAGGAAGATCCTTTGCATCTGTTTAACTTGGTGCCATGAGACCTCATGGGGTCCAGAGTAAATGTTCAGGAATGTTTCTCCTGACTGCATTCCATCACCTCTGCTGGTTGTATCCTACCAGTGGGACAGGACATACCCAGGGATGGTGATATACTTTACAGTCAGTGTACTGTATGATTTTGTAAGTGAGATTACATTAGGTTGTTGCATGACTGGTCTGTTGGACAGCCCTTCTACTTTTGGCACAAGCCCAGACCTATGAAAGGAGAATTTTGCAGGGCTAACAAAGCTGGGTTTGCAGTTTTCTTTTCTGGTGCCTAAGTTGATGATGGGTGGTTGATCCAAATGTTACATTGTAAACACATGGACAAAGCTGCTGTAAAGATATCCTTTAATGGTTCAAAAACTTCTTTTCATCAACAACTTCAAATAATAATTGCTGGTGTAAAGTGGCTTGTTGGTACAGTTTACAGAAATTGTCCTACTTTCGATACTAGAATTTGGATTAGATTTTATTGTCACATGCACTCAAGTACAGGGACACAGGAGTACAGTGGGAAGTCATCATTCCCAGTGCCTTCTTAGATACAAAGGTACCTTGGTACGAAATCTTGGTACAAAGTTGAAAAATAAACTAATAGATTTCCAAGTTCAACATTATAGCCCTTAAGTTCTTAGCCATACTGGTCTCAATCTCCTTCACACTGGGCTCGGTCTCCCCCCCACTGGCTCAATCTCTCTCATGCTAGATATCACCACAGAGGTTGAGACACCTTGGGCTGCCTGCTCTCAATGCCACAGATATCAGGGAAACTCTCTTGCTGCCACACTGGCTCGATCTTCTCCGTGCTGCACAAGCTCATTCTCCACAGAACGTAAGTAGATTAAGAAAAAAATAAGCAGTGAAAGAATAAAAAACAAACGTAAAAGCAGATGGAACAGATGAGCTCTGGACAGGAGCCACCACCATCTTGGATTAGTTGTTTCAGTAATGACTAATTTCACTGGTGTCAAGGCTGATACTGAGTCCATTCTTGTCTCACAGTCTCAATTGATATGTGAAACAAATATCCTGAACAAGGTTCCACCACATTGATTGTAAGTAGTTTTTTTACTCTAGAGTTCTATTCTATCAAATTTCATAATAGAGATACCTTGGACTATAAAAATCTCATTCAGACTACCACTGGAACAAAATGTTTAAATAAAAAAGATCTCTACTACAGTGATAGTAGTGGTTTTACACTTGGCCTTAGGACCCCTGGTTTAAATTGATTTCCTGCTGTCTACCCAGCAATCCCTGATATATGTATGATTTGCATATGTGGAACTGTCACATTAAGACAGGATTAAGCTTGGCTATACAACTCACTTAGCATAGTTGCACGGCACAAATTTGAGTCAGTCACAGAATCAGAATGGATTTGCGATGAACTAATCGTATTGACTAATCTGGTTGAATTTGTGAAGATGGTTGATCAAGGATTGTCTGCAGCCATTGCCTGTCTGAACTTATGAAAGGCACTGTGCATGTTAATGCATAAGACATTATTAGCAGTTAAGAAAGGGTACAGATTTGGTGGCAATGTGATATGGGCTGGAAAACTGTTCGGGAGGTAGGCTATAAAATGTGAGTTGCGGAATTGTAGTATTGTCCTGATGAAGGACGAAACGTCGATTTTACTGCTCCTCGGATGCTGCCTGAACTGTTGTGCTCTTCCAGCACCACTAATCCAGTGTTGTGCAGGGATGTATTACGTTGTAGTTTGCTTCTTCCCTCCTGAAACTCCTGTTTATTTTCCCTTGATCAGTCTCTTTCCATCCAACTTTCAAGCGGCCCCCTAAGGCCAGATGTCCTCCTAGGTTGGGGGTGGATGTCTCACCTTAAAACAATTATCAGCTTGGTCTGCTGATTGCCTAATCTTATTTCCAGCTTGGTAAGAAATCAGCATTTCCTATCAGTTCATGGCTTGCTTCGCAGAAGAACAGAACTTCTATTTCCTCGTGGGTGTAAAATATTATTGTTCTTCATCTTCATTTATTATTCAAACCTCTTCAGCTTGCCTCTTTGCCCTTTAACTGAATGAGTTCTGCAGTTTTCTCCAGATGGTTACACTGCAAATATCCTCATCATTGCCAGATGATATTGAACTTCTAAGCAATATAAAAAAAAGGTTAATTACATTGGAAACCATTGGGACGTATTATTAATAATTAATTGAATTTTATAAATCTGAAGCACGAAATATCCTGGTCACTGGAAAGTTATTTCCTGGAACCATCCTTGCCTTCTGACAGGTTCAAGCCCAGTCAGAAAACTTATAAGAAATAAAGGTTCCTGCATATTTGGGTACATCTAAGTTTCCCAAGACTAAATGAGAGAATCCTACATTTTAACCCCAGACAACTGATAAAACTAATAATGTAACTAAGAATTGTCTGAAAATTATGCGGAAGTACAGTTGTGTCACATTTTCCTAAGTGACCACTCAGAGTACCTCATGGTATTTGCCACCTCTACAATATGTAGTACCGGGTAAGGGTTGCTTGGGGTAGCTTGTTGCTACCAATCCTCTTTTGAATCGTGCCTATCTAGTGATTAGTGGTGAATGACACAGCATATTAGAGCATTTACAGAAGAGACACTTCTGAGAAATTAAGAAGTTTAATACATTATGGCAATAAGTACATTTAGTTGGGCATTTTGATTAAGACCTTAGGGAGATGGTCCAAATACATCTTTTCTCTGAAAGCTCAAGTAGAACTCAATGCAGCAAAGACATGCACCCCTCAAACTATTACCTTTCAAAGCTGTGTGCAGCTAGTGAAGTTCATAGCGTAGCTGAGGCCCTTGAACGCTTTTAATATACATTATGATACCCATGTTTGCTGACATACAGCGCCATTAGATGTAAAGTGTTTTGCACATGAGAAAACAAGTGTTTCCAAAGAGATCCAAGATCAGATGGTATACTGAGGTCAATTTTGTTTTAATCATGAACTATCCTTCGTGTATTGAAAGCACATCCATGCATGTAATGCAACAAATCAACAGTTTAATTAAACACTATCCAGTTTTTTCCTCTATCTCATAATGCTCTAATTACAAACTCACATTTGTGTGAGGATCTGGTTCGGCATTAGTGACTTATTTTGTTGAAAGTTGACAATGTTTGAAATCTCAGGTACTTATTGAGGGAATAAAGCCAAAAGTTTGTCAGTTTTGAACAAATAAAATGAACTTTATTATACAAAGCAATCTCTCATATATAGATGCAAAACATTTACACTAACAATCAGAATAAACACAAGGAAAATATGGGCACAAACTCTGGTAAGACATCCTATCAAGCGCATTAAGTTGCAAATGCGGTAAGACAGTTGCCTTAGATTTCTCAGCCAGCCAACCAACCAAATGAAAGTGACACCGTGGATCATGCGATCTCACTAAAAATCTGTCTCTTTTTCAATGGAGTTCCATTCTTCACTCTGAAGCTCTGGTCTTGAAATTCCCTCAAAGGCCACTTCATCGCAGACTGCCTGTTGATGATTGTTCATACCTTGACAGTTCAAACTTTTGCCTGAATTTATGTTGCACTAAATTTCCAAAATTACACTCCAACCTTACTCACAAGCACAATTCTAACAACGGTTATATTCACAAGTCTTGGCACTGCCCAGATTCTCTGAACGCCAGTCCTTCTCAACTAAACCAAGCAAATGCTCCTTGTGCATTTCCTTCACCTCCACTCTCAGTTAACAAATGGGTCCATGGACCTCAATGAGTTTTCCAGCTCCTCTGAGATAACAGCAGTATTTTAGCTGTATGGGGACACTTTCTTTGGCTGTTCCTTTCTCCAATAGAAGGCCAGTGATCTTATACTGCCTTCGAAGCTCAAGGTTTCCCAAGCCCTGACTGCCTAGAAACTCACAGCCACAGCGTTAAAATTGCAACTTAATATCTCCCTGCAAGCAAATACATTGAATCCAGAGAATCTTTTCATTAAAAGTCCACCATCCCCATGACAAAATAGCTTTCTCCAATACTCTTAACCTGACCTTTTCGGTTTAGTATCACCCATTAACAATTTCTTTCTAGATCTGATGAAGTAAAATGGGTTTTACAACTTTTCCAAATTCACTGAATTGTTTAAAGGTAATTCAGTTCTATCCCCCCAAAACAATCTCTTCTATTCTGCTTTTATTAAGCAAACATAGGTAATCTCTTAAAGCACCAGATTCCAATCTTTTAAGTACACTTGACTTCAATGTGCTTCAATTCCATTTATGCCATCTTCTAAGTTAAACTTTAATTCCTTAAGCTAAAGCTTATTCAGTGAAACATATAAAGCACGTACTAGACATTTCTTGTTGAAACTCTGTACTGTAAGAGGTCAAAGAAAGGTCTGGTCTAATTTAGGTTTTATGTAGCTGTTCAGGTGGAACAGATGTCGATATCTGAATTTGCACAGTGATGTACGACTTATGGAAAAAAATCAACGAGGTAAAAACAATGACTGCAGATGCTGTACAGGACTTTGGTTAGGCCACATTTGGAGTACTGTGTGCAGTTCTGGTCGCCTCACTTTAGGAAAGATGTGGAAGCTTTGGAGAGGGTGCCTGGAATGGAGAGTAGGTCGTACGAGGATAGGTTGAGAGTTCTCGGCCTTTTCTCGTTGGAACGGCGAAGGATGAGGGGTGACTTGATAGAGGTTTATAAGATGATCAGAGGAATAGATAGACAGTCAGAAACTTTTTCCCCGGGTACAACAGAGTGTTACAAGGGGACATAAATTTAAGGTGAAGGGTGGAAGGTATAGGGGAGATGTCAGGGGTGGGTTCTTTACCCAGAGAGTGGTGGGGGCATGGAATGCGCTGCCCGTGGGAGTGGTAGAGTCAGATTCATTGGCGACCTTTAAGCGGCATTTGGATAGGTACATGGATGGGTGCTTAATCTAGGATAGAAGTTCGGCACAACATCGTGGGCCGAAGGGCCTGTTCTGTGCTGTATTGTTCTATGTTCTATGTTCTATGCTGGAAACCAGATTCTGGATTAGTGGTGCTGGAAGAGCACAGCAGTTCAGGCAGCATCCAAGTAGCTTCTTGGATGCTGCCTGAACTGCTGTGCTCTTCCAGCACCACTAATCCAGAATCAAAGCATGAACTCCATTTCACAGTCTACAAATGCTGCCAGACTTGCTGAGTTTCTCCAGCACTTTGTTAATTTTGCTGAAGCCTCTTTTGTTTTTTAGTAAAGAATAGAGCTAATGCTCCCAGGAATGATACAGAATCCATAGCACATGACTCCATTGTTTATACTCAATACAACTTTTCTAATGTCCTCTTCTTGCCTCAATACTCTTCCATTCTCTTCTCCCTCATGCATAGGCTCTCCATATGTAAAATAACTACCTGCTGACTAAAGGAGATGGATTAATTTATTAGTGTCATGGTGAAAACAGAGAGCAAAATTACTACTTTTTAACTGAGGAGGATGATCCAATCTTGAATTTGTAGGGGATAGGATAAGTCTCTAGACACTAACTGGGATCATGGAAAATCAAATTCTTATCAACCGTAATGTTTAGAGCCCAGGGCGGTAAACACCTCCAAAACACCAGTGCAATCCTGCTCAGATTTTGTGCCTCCATCTGGCAGAGTTCGAGGACACCATACAGCCCATTCAACTGAACAAGAAACAGAAGAAGTTGGAAGAACAGAGCAAATCGATCAGCATCATTGAAGCAGTTTATGTCAACTCTGTTCAGGAATGACACATCAAACATTGATCCTGCCTTCTCCCTTTTCAGAACGCCAATTGGCTAACTGTATTCTCAAGTGTTCTGGCTTGCTTTCGGAAATCTGACCTCACATGAGATGAGACGACACAAAAACATTTTATAGATTGTTTCCATATTATTCTGCAGGCAGAGTAGTTACAACACAGGAGGAGGGCATTCAGCCCAAAATGGCTCTCTGCAATGGCAATTTAGTTTGCACTGTGGTTCTCAACCATTCTGACAATGCAAAGATTTCCTCTGCCTAGATCTCTCATCATTTTCAGTATGTCTGCCGAATTACTCTCTAATGGTTTTCTCTTATTGTATGTATTCTCAGAAGCAAAAAGACCTTTCTCTGTAGCATACAATATGGTATCAAATTAGTAGTTAATTAGCAGATGTCTTTGTACTGACCCAGCCACCATTAGATTTACAGAGTACAAACAGAAAACCTGACATTTTTCATTAACACCCTGTCGAAGAGGTACTGAGAGTATAAAGTGTTACCATGGCAGCTGAGAACTTCCACTTCTGATCTGCTCAGATGGGCCTGGTTTGTAGGCTTATTTACCAGGGGGAGTATGCCCTAGCTTTATCTGGTCAGCTTGCAACAAACCAATGGTCTAATTTTAAGACTGGGACTGATTTTTTGATGAGTGGCAGCTTCATGCAGATTTTTTTTTTATGAAAGAAGGAAGCATTGATTTCTCAGAGGAGATTCCACTGAAGGCTCTGTCATAAGTATGGAGCCATACTTGCATTCTGACAATTCTTTTGGCCTGGTCAGAGGAAGGCAAACCATATCCCATTTCCAAAGCAGTCAACTGCCATTTCCTGAAATGTACAAGGTCGAGAATCACAAAAAGTCACTTTAACAGCTGCTGTCATATAATAAATGTGATGCCGGGTCCTGGGAGGGAGGGCATCAGATGTGCAAGAGGGAATAGGTGCGAGATATGTAGGGTGCCACGTGTATAGGTTGCTAGATGAGTACAGGTTAGTGTCCCAGGTTAATCACATACCAGCTGGGTAAGGTGCCACGTGGATAGAGGGTAGACTGTCAGAATGCAAGGTTGGGGATGCAGAGTGGAGGATAGTTTGGAGAGATCAAGTCCTTTGTCTGTGGGAAAGGTAGTTGGGTTGTGTGAGCTAAGTATGGAGTCTGTTGAATAGTTAGACAGGAGGTAAACTACAGATTTAATAGTCCAATATTTTTTGGGTAACTACTTCATGTAATTTCAACAGAATCCTTCCAAGTTAAATGAAACCGTTGGAAGGTTTCAGACATAGTGGAACTGCCCAGGAAGAATTAAATTTCCTCTGGCAATTCCTTCAACAGTACTACAATGCATGTGCAACTCACAGCTGGAAAGGCAGCTGGCTGGCCATTGGGAAACCTGGGCCAACATGTAAATTTAGGCATGGCGTACAGAGGTATCTTTGATTGTATCAGTTTCTTCCTGAGTCTGTTAAAAGTATTTAAAAGCAGAGAATTGCAGCAGCCATGGAGAGCGAGAGAGAGAGAGAGAGAGAGAGAAAGGAGCATCTCCACAGTTGTTGCCTGTCTGGTTGAGCATTTCCAGTATTTTTTGCTTTTACCTCTTAAAATTATCCCATCATGCACTCAGCATTCTGACCTGGTAAAACTGTATTTTTCACTTTGCAATACCAATAACTGGTCAATCGATATAAATGGGATCCATGCAACAACCCATTCTCACTCCAAGATGTGCCCGTTGTCCACCAATCGGTTCATTGACACCACCGTCCCTGCCTTCTCTTCCTGTCCAGGGATATGTCCACTTGACTCCACTAACCTCAGCAATCTATCTGCTGATCCTGCTTCCCCATGGCCTGTCTCTTACTGAACCTACAAACTGCCCACTAACTGGACACTCCCCAAAATCCCCCTACCAGTGACCTACTTCCTTTGCTGAATTCTAACTATGGCCTGAGCCACTGGCCTTGCCACCCAACTGCCTCCAATTTGCTTAGCTGCTGGGCCAGAAAATGAGAATTTAAGGAAAAAAGCAAGTCTTTCTGTTAAAATGGGTAGGACTTCCAGGATGAATATATTTCCAGGTTTTGAGCCACTAGACCTCCCTGGAGACCCTTCCTGGTTTCTTGTTATTATTGGGGCCTAATGTGTAGGATCGGTTCTCTTTCCCTCAGGAAAATAGAAAATGGTCCATCAAATACAGACATTTTTCCTCCTTCAGCTTAACTAATGTATTCTGTTTCATAACACATCTTTTCTGGGACAAATTCAGGCCTCACCTCCAGACCACATCCTTCCTTCCTGCATTAACTGAATTGAAACCCTTATAAAGTACCCTTGGCTGTATCTGTTTCACTTTTACTAAGGTGTCTCCTCTCAGGTGTCCCAGTCATTTCGAACAATTTGTTATACTGGCATATTTACAAATCTTTATCTGGTCTTAATATCTTTTTCTATTCATTCATCATAGTCTTTCCTAACTCTTGTCATCCATTTATTAACTTATGTCTAAATTTTTCATTTTCTCTTACTTTAACCGTTTTTATTGTGCATATTTGACCCACATGGGATCCCTCCTTCAATGTGATTTCTAATCTTCCTATTTATCCATGACATGCCAAATCCTGAGATGCACACCTTCTTTAACGAGATCATGCTATAGAACATAGAACAGTACAACACAGTACTGGCTTTTGGCCCTCGATGTTATGCCAACTTTTTATCTTTCTCTAAGATCAAACTAACCTACATACCCTTCATTGTACTATTTTCCATGTGCTTTCCAAGTGACGCTTAAATATCCCTAATGTATCTGACTCTAATATCACTGTTGGCAGTTCATTCCACGCACCTACCACTCTCTGTATAAAGAACCGACCTCTGACATCTCCCCTAAACCTTCCTCCAATCACCTGAAAATTATGCCCCTTCGTGATAGCCATTTCCACCCTGGGAAGAAAATCTCTGGCCATCCACTCTATTTATGCCTCTCTTCATCTTGCTTCCATATCCTTCCTATAATGAGGCGACCAGAACTGAACACAATATTCCAAGTGTGGTCTCACCAGGGCAGCATAACTTTGTAGCTCTTAAACGCAATCCCCCTGCTAATGAAAGCCAACAAACCAAACATCATCTTGACAACCCTATCAACTACCTTTGAGGGATCTACCAACATGGACCCCAACACCCCTCTGTTCCTCCACATTGTGAAGAAGCCTGCCTTTAACCCTGTATTCTGCGTTCAAATTCGGCCTTCCAAAGTGAATCACTTCACACTTTTCCAAGTTGAATTCCAACTACCACTTAACAGCCCAGTTCAGCATCCTGACAAAGTCCTGCTTCAACCTACACTGTTAATCTATTTTGTAAACAGTTGTGGTTTGAGCACTGATGCCTGTGGACCCCCATTTGTCAAGGGTCTCCAACCTGAAAAGGAGCTCTTTATCCCCACTCAATATTTCCTTTCATTACCAATTTTCTATGCATGACAATAACCCACCTCCAATGCAATGGATCCTTACCTTATAACTACCTTTTGTGAGGTCATCAAACACTTTCTTGAAGTTCAAATACATCGTATCCACTGGTTCTCCTCTATCCACTCTGGTTGAGGCATCCTTGTAAAATTATAGTAAATGGGCGAGACGTGATTTGGCGGCACCCCTCCCCCAACCCCATCTTTCTTTCAATCAATTTAAACCCATGCTCCCTAATCATGGTTTGTTCAGGTTTGCCAGGTCTTTTTAACTCAGACAAGGCATGAACATCCCATTCTAAGGTTTCCCACCCAATAAGAGAATGCAGCTATGATGATGATGATCCACACTAGTCAACTGAAGGGAGTCATACGTAAAGGGAGAAGTCAGACGGCTCCGTTGAAGACCTGTCTCTGAGCGTACAGCAAGCATCAGGATGGATGACTATGCCCCTAACTTCACCTCTTTGATGCATCCTTTGCTACAGATTGAGAGTGTCCAGACAGAACTATTAGCCCCTTGCAAAGAGCTAGAAACCAGCTTTATAAAGAAACAGGTATGGTTGTAAGCTGCTGAAAACATGCAGTAGAGTCAAACAAGGCTCAGTGACTTCAATAGCATAAGGAAGTTGAAAGACATACCAAATGCTAATCCCCATTCTCTGAATACCTCCGTATTTTCCCGCAAGCACTCCTCAGACCCTGCAGCTTTCCCTCTCATTCCTGTCTCAAGACATCTCATCACATCACCATCTAAACAACCAATAAGCATCCTCATCTGATTATCATCCCATACCTACCCCTCACAATTACCTTGTACAAATGTTTTCATGCCATTCTGTCCATAAAATGCATTCCTGACACATGTAGGTCTTGCTCCTCACAGAGGAGAGCACCAGTGCTGGTCCTGGCAGTGCATGCCCACCTTCTTTCAGGAGGCTGTAGATGTAAGCAACAAGCTACCATGGAAACCTGAGTGTTCTGAGGTCCTGTTACCCAGTTATATTCAGAAAGCTGATCCCCTGCTTGTACAACCTAAATCGAGGCATCAAGCTGGAGTTCTATGTCCATCCCCTCTACCTTGCAAATGGATATTTAAAGCACAAGGTTTCTCTTCTGTTAAAACTGAGTGCCAGTTTGCCAATGGAAACTGGCTTGAACATTGAACAGAAAGAGAAGCATTAAGCATCTGAAAATCACGAATTCATAGCAATGAGTTGCTCTCAATTTGCTATCTCCAAAAATTTATATTACTTTCCGACAAACGAGAGAAACGAGGGAAAAATCTATTAGACCTTGTCCTATCAACCTACCTGTTGCAAGTATGTCTCTCTGTCATAGCAAGTTTGAGTTTGGCAAGTAACATCTATGCTACCCAAGTTCTAGACAATGACCATTTCCATTAATACAGATCCTAACCACTTCCCATCGACATTTAACAACTTTAACCACCTTAACTATTAATATCTTGAGAGATACCATTGAATTTTGCTTCTGGTTAATCAGCCACATAAATATTATGGGTACAAGAGAAGGCCAGAGACAGAGAATTCTGTGGCAAGTAACTCACCTACAGAGTTCCTGAAGTTTGCCCACCATTTATAAGGCACAAGGCAATAGTACAGTGCAATACTTGTTTGACAAGAGCAACTCCAATAACATTTAAGAAGCTTGACACTGTGAAGAACAAAGCAGCTGATTTCATGGGTCCCTATATCTTAAACATTCGCTCCCTTCACTATCAGTACACAGTAGCAGCAGTTGTTTCTTTCTCCGATACAGTGCAGTAACTCACCGAGCCTTCTTCTGAACAGAAGAGCAAGGATGGCAGGCTGATGACGGCACTACTATCTGCAAGCTCTCTTTCAGGGCACATACCATACTCATTTGGGAATACTTCTGATTTCTTATTAGTTGATAATACACAGCAAGCAGAAGCAGCCATTCAGCCCATTGAGTCCACTTCCCAGTTCAGTCAGACCATGGTGAGTCTGACAATCCTCAATTCCACTTTCCTGTCTTTTCCCCATAAGCCTTGATTCTCTTACTGACTAAAAATGTCTCCCTCAGCCCTAAATGTACTTAACGATCCAGTCCTCTGCTGCAAAACATTCCACAGATTTACTTGCCTTCGGATAAGGAGAAGGACAAAGATGAGGAGTTTCTTCTTGGAGATTAGATCCTAGTCTCTCTCACAAGGGGAAACAACCTCTCTGCATCTACCCTGCCCACCCCTGAAGAATCTTACACATTTCAAGAAGGTTGCCTCTCATTCTTCTAAACTCTAATGCTGCTCATTGGATGCTGCCTGAACTGCTGTGCTCTTCCAGCACCACTAATCCAGAATGAGTACAAGTCCCACCTATTCAACATTCCTTCATAACAAAATCCCTCCATACCCGGGATCATCTCAATGAAGCTTCTCTGGACTGCCTCTCATACCAGTATGTTTCCAGAGACATGGAAATCAAAACTGTTCAGTTTCATTTGAAATGTCCTAGGAGAAAATGAGGACTGCAGATGCTGGAGATCAGAGCTGAAAATGTGTTGTTGGAAAAGCGCAGCAGGTCAGGCAGCATCCAAGGAGCAGGAGAATCGACATTTCGGGCATGAGTCCTTCTTGAGGGCTCATGCCCGAAGCTTCGATTCTCCTGCTCCTTGGATGCTGCCTGACCTGCAGCACTTTTCCAGGAACACATTTTCAGATTTCAAATGTCCTCCCTGGCAGCACTGTGATTTAACTACAACACGTGGACTGCGGTGGCTTAAGAAGTTAAAAATCATAACACCAGGTTATAGACCAACAGGTTTATTTGGAAGTACTAACTTGCGGAGCGCTGTTCCTTCATCAGGTACCTGATGTTGTGTGATTTTTAACTTTGTCCACCTCAGTCCAACACCAGCACCACCACATCATGGCAATTTAAGGTGGCAGCTCACCATCACTTTCTCAAGGGCAGTTTGGGATGGGCAACCAATGCTGCCCTGGCCACACCCCAGGAATGAATCAAAAAAATTGCGACACTTTAGAAGTACTTTATTGTAAAGCACTTTGGCATGTTGTACAGTTGCAATATAAATGCAAATTATGCATTTCTTCTAATGTCAAATAGTCTTCTCTCCAGTTTCAAATATACATAAGTCAGATGTATCACATTGTTCCTCTTCACTGAAATAAATTACTTTTTGCTGAGCATCATTGCAAAACGGGTCCAATTGTTTCAAACCAGGAGCTTTGCCTTTTATGTATCTTTGTTCTTTTGGGAGGTTTTGTTATGATCATCCAATGAATTAAGATATGCAGACGACATATATACCTTTACAAATACTTCCAATCGCAAGACTTCTCTAGGCAGGCGGATCAGATAAATACTTTTTAATGTTTGGAAAAATTTTTAGAGGTCCAAACATGGGAATAAACTGAACAAAGGTATCAAGCCTTTTTTCCCCAAAATTTACTTTAATATTCTATTGTAAACAGCCCCTATTGACAGTTCAAGAGTTAAAGCTGAATCCTAATTTCTTTGGAATCTTTGTTTCTTTGTTCACCTTTTCTTCTGAGGAAATGTGTGCTGTGAGTCTCCAAATTCTGCCCTCAATGTCCTGGAGCACTTTTCTTTGTTGAATCCCTCATTTCTTTTAATGCCAGATGATTTCATCTAAATTGCAACTTGCTAGTCAGCTTTGTCTAACCTAAGGGTCTGCAGTCTTAAAATCAACGACTTTGAAAGTCAACGACTCTTATTCTGCCAGTAGAAATAAGTTTTGGGGCATTTATTCAGTTTGTATACACTGCTGCCTCCTGGGATCCTTTATTATACATTCACAATAAGAATGGGCTGCGACGAAGCTCCTTTAACTCATTTGACTCTATGTTTCCAATGCCACCTCCTCCACTGCACATAATACCGCACATTCCTCCTTTACAGGTAATAATCCAGTTTCCCCTCATTGCACCTCACATTCCAGATCAAAACTCCTTAAAAGTTTATTTCTATTCATAAACCCAGCTAACACATCACAGGTCAGTCATCAAGTTTCAGTTACATAACAGTAAAACTTCTAGTTTATTGAATATTTGACCTCTTGTCAACGTTCACGTGTTTGAAACACACTCTACACCAAGAAATGTCATTGACAGATTTCTATTGCGCTTCTGCGCTCAATGGAACCGATACTTGATTTTGCAAGTGATTGACCTCACATCTGCAAAGTATTTATTTGCAAGACAAAAGATTCATTAAGGAAACTGTTAACTGAATGAAGTGTATTTAAAGACCAAAAGACAGAGGCGCAGAAGTAGGCCCATCGAGTCTGCTCTGCCGTTCCATGAGATCATGATTGGTTTGATAATCTTCCATATCTCTTTCCTGCTTTTTCCACAGTGATTTCTCCACTGACTAAAACTTTGTTGATCTCAGCCTTGAATATACTCATAACCCAGCCTCAACAGCAATCTGTGGGAAAGAATTCCACAGATTCATTACCCTCTGAAAAAAAATTCTTTCTCACCTCTGTGTTAAAAACTTTATTCAGAAATTATATGTGACCCCTTATTCTGAAATTATGCCTTCTGGTCTTAGACACTTGCACAGTGGAAAAATCTCTCCACATCTAGCCTGTTAAGATCCCTAATTAAGGTTGTCTCTCATTCTTCGGTACAGTGGCTCAGTGGTTAGCACCGTTGCCTCACACGGCAGCTGTCTCGGGCAATTGTCTGTGGAGAGTTTGCACATTCTCCCCGTGTCTCCATGGCTTTCCTCTGGGTGCTCTGATTTCCTCCCACAGTTCAAAGATGTGCAGGTTAGTCAAATTGGCCATGTTAAATTGCCCCATAGTGTTCAGAGATGCGCAGGTTAGGAGAGTTAGTCAGGGGTAAATGTAAAGTAATAGGGTGAGGGAATGGGTCTGGGTGGGTTTCTCTTCGGAGGGTCAGTGTGGATTTGTTGGGCCAATGGGCCTGTTTCCACACTATAGGGATTCTATAGACCAATGAATACAGCCCCAACCTCCTCCTCAGACGACTGCCATTCATACCTGGGAACAAACTAGTGACCTAGTCAATCTTCATTGGACAGTCTCCAATGCCAGCATATCTTTCCTTAGGTAAGGGGAGGCAAACTGCTCACAATAGCCCAGCTGTAGTCTAATTAGTGGCTCATATTGTTTTAATGACTCCTTCCTACTTTCATCCTCAATTCCCTTTGAATTAAAGGCCAACATTCCACCTGTCTTCCCTATGACCCGCTAAAGTGAGATGTTAGCTTTTACGGACCAGGACTCCCGAATACCACTGCGCTACACCTTTCAGCAATCTTTCTCTATTTAAATAATATTCAGCTTCTCTGTTCTTCCTGTCAAAGTGCAAAATCTCACATTACTTTCCATCTGCTGTTTAATGAAACTTGGTGTGGAGCAGCTTAAATGAAACTCCTTCAAAAGATAGCTGCAGCTGCAGGATATCTTCTTAAATAAGTTTTGAGACGGTAGAAGCAGCATTATTATTGCACTGCAAAATTCATCTCTTTCTTGATGTGAACCCTTTATAGTCTGCCCTTATAGTCTGTCCTCCTCCCCAATTCAAAAGAAGTCCAATAGCTTTCACTGGGTGCTCATGGAAGCAGCCACATTAATCTCAACATCAGTACTGAATATAACAATTGCATTGCTTTGGCAGAAATTTAGATCTGAACGAAATACATTGTAGGTAGTACAATTTGAAACACTAATGGCAGTGCCAAATTGAGCATAACTAAATTGTAGTTGGTGCCCAATTCTTCCCACAAAAGAACTGACTTGGTTGGAGTCATAGTGAATGTACCAATAAATCAATGAATGACTGGAGTTGTGCACCATTTAACACCAGATGAAATCTTATTATCTGACATTGCCCACTAGCAATAGTCAAAGAGCGTTCTAAATTGTCCTTGGTTCTGGATTCAATGGCCTGGAGAAGCATTCCATGTTGGGAGTAGCCACTCTGAGGTGGGGAAGCTGGGTTTTCTGTACATTGTAACCACATGCTCCTTTATGTCCATTGTCCAGCCTGAGGCAAAAACAGAAAATACTGAAGAAGCTCTGCAGAACTGGCAGCATCTGTAGAAAAAGAAACAGAATTTCAAAATGTTAACTCTGTTTCTCTCTCCACTGCTGCCTCTCCAGCATTTTCTGCTTTTGTTTCTGGTACCCAGCATCTAAAATATTTTATTTTTACCTACCCTAAAGCAGGCTGAATGAATGGTTAGAGACCTATTAGGTAAGGAAGCCTGCAGCAAAAGGCAGCATTGTGGGTGCATAGGCCACAGGAGTCCTAATGAGAGCAGGGGAGAGAGGACATTTTAAAATAAGATGGGAATCCAATGCGCTTGGGAGGGTGCAACTGGAAGGCAGGTGTAAAATGGTGGGTTAATGGATTGAAAAGGACTGGAAAGGGAAAAGCTTTGTGGTTGGCTTTTTGGAACAGTCCTGAGAGTCAAAGCAATGCTGTAAAGACAAAGAAACTGTGGATACAGGAATCCAAAGTAGACAAGCAGGAGGCTGGAAGAACACAGCAAGCCAGGCAGCATCAAGAGGTGGAGAAGTCGATGTTTCAGGTGTAACCCTTCTTTATATCAGTGCTATAAAGCTACTTCATTCATGGGGTCAGTCTTTCTCATCCCCTTTCACTTGCTGGGTTTACAGACAGCTTCAAAATCCAACCAACAGGAGATAAAAATAGAATGACTTTCCAAATGAAAGCACAGCCTCATTGTAAATATTGAAATGACAAATACAGCTCGTGGCAATGATTTAATTCGTCAATAGCATGAAGGTGTGTGTTTATGGCTGGGGCCAATACCCACCCTCCAAAAGCTAGTTTCTACCTATTTAAATAACAAGTTTCAAACTAATGAAAGCACATGCAGAAAGAGATAAACCTGGTAACAAAGCTAACCATATTTATTGAAATGTAAAGATCAAACTCCATGATTTATGCCTAAAGACATTTTCTCGATTTAAATTAGATGAAAATCCACAGATGTGGTAAATCAATAAGTAATTGATTTGGATGCGAGGGACATTTTTTCAAATCTGTGTTGGGAATAGATGAGGTATTTCAGTGCTGAAACAGAAGCAGAAAATTAAAGTTATGACTTTTTGAGAAGACTGCCACCAACCACACAGATTATCTAACATCTTCTGCATATGGTTTTTGTCATTTATCAAGGTGCTGATGAGGCAGGCAGTGTTCCAGGCTTTGTTTGAACTCTAAATCAGTAATTCTGTGGCCAAGAGGTCACAGATCTTAGCGTCAGGAGCATTTAGCTTCCAAGGGGAGGAGAAGTCATCAAATTCGGTGTTCCACTCTGGTCTTTTGGAAGGTGCTAAAAGGCCTAAAATCCTTCGTAATCTAGTGGAAAGCAGTACCGATCGAGCTTATAGAATCAAAGACTGTTTACAAGACAAATCATTTGACTTCTTGTACGCATGTCGCTGTCTGCGAGAGCAACAAAGCTACTCCAACTTCCCCAGCCTGTACCCAATATTTTCTGCATAGATCCTTTTATAAAGTCATAGAATCAAACAGCACAAAAACAGACCCTTTGATCCAACTCATCCATGCCAAACCAGGGCTTCCCAAACTAGTCCCACACCTCTCTAAACCATTGCTATTTACATACCTGTGCAAATGGCTGAATCTATCACTCACAGACAGTGTATTCCAGAAAATAGCCTCTTGCAAATATAAAGATGTTTTTCCTTATGTTATTGCTTCTTTCGTCAATGATCTGAAATTGGATTCCTCTGGCTCTCAATCCTTCTGCCAATGGCTATAGTTTCTCTCTAATTATGCTGTGCAGGCCCTTCATGACTTGGAACATCTCCACACAATTTCCATTCAACCTGCTCTGAGGAGTACAACCTCACTACCTCCAACCGACTCATGTAACTGAAATCCCTCAGCCATGACCATATCAAATGGCAAAGCAGGCTTGAAGCGTTTAACTGCTTATTCCTGCCCATAGTTCTTGTGATCTTAATGTTTTCTGCAACCTCCAAAAGTTTGAAACTTGTTATTTAAATAGGTAGAAACTAGCTTTTGGAGGGTGGGTATTGGCCCCAGCCATAAACACACACCTTCATGCTATTGACGAATTAACTCATTGCCACGAGCTGTATTTGTCATTTCAATATTTACAATGAGGCTGTGCTTTCATTTGGAAAGTCATTCTATTTTTATCTCCTGTTAGTTGGATTTTGAAGCTTTCTGTAAACCCAGCAAGTGAAAGGGGATGAGAAAGACTGACCCCATGAATGAAGTAGCTTTATAGCACTGATATAAAGAAGGGTTACACCTGAAACATCGACTTCTCCACCTCCTGATGCTGCCTGGCTTGCTGTGTTCTTCCAGCCTCCTGCTTGTCTACTTTGGATTCCTGTATCCACAGTTTCTTTGTCTTTACAGCATTGCTTTGACTCTCAGGACTGTTCCAAAAAGCCAACCACAAAGCTTTTCCCTTTCCAGTCCTTTTCAATCCATTAACCCACCATTTTACACCTGCCTTCCAGTTGCACCCTCCCAAGCGCATTGGATTCCCATCTTATTTTAAAATGTCCTCTCTCCCCTGCTCTCATTAGGACTCCTGTGGCCTATGCACCCACAATGCTGCCTTTTACTGCAGGCTTCCTTACCTAATAGGTCTCTAACCATTCATTCAGCCTGCTTTAGGGTAGGTAAAAATAAAATATTTTAGATGCTGGGTATTTTCTCTACGCTCTCTAAAGCCTTCACATCTAAGTGCGTATCCAAAATTGGAGATCTTCCCTTTCTTTTAATAAAATCTAGGATTCAGTGTGCCTTTTTAAAAAAAAATCTTCTCTGTCAACTTCAACAGTTTTTTGCACATATTTCCTTAGGTTCCCTGCTCCTGCACCTCCTTCAGAATCGCACCCTATATATTTTTTTTGGCACTTCTAATTTTTCCCACCAAAATGTATCGCTTCATACTTCTCCGCACTAAATTCCTACCCATTTTACCATTCCGTCTAATCCTTTTGAAATCTTTCAATATCCTCCCCACAGTTGACAACACTTTCAAATTTTCAGTTTTGAAGTTGTGTCCTGAGTCCCCAAGTCTAAGTCATTAATATGAATCAAGAAACTAAAGGAAAGAGTTTGTGCAGTGGAAGGGAAAAGGATACTCAAGTTTACAATTAGTCCTTTATTATGAAAGGGGCAGAAGGGAGTTTCCGTTTTGCTCAAGTTCAGGCAATCTTTTTATCTCTGGCAATAGCTCCACCCCTCATTTCAGGCTGTAAAATGTCTCTGCAGGAGATCCACTAATTAAGAATACATTAAGTGAATGGATGAATAGAGACTCTTATCATACCAAGAATAAGCATATTGAATGTAACCATCTGCTGATTAGCAGTCCACCCAGGAACCAGGCTGCATTCAACTGAAATGTATTTTGTAAGCCTGGAGCACAGATGGGAACACTACAGAAAATTCATTACGGGTTCATGGTTGAAATTCTTATGCAGAGCAGTGTACTTTAACAATAGAGCTTCAAGAATCATAATTGGGCATTGGAGCAAAGTAACAAGAATATATATTCAAGGCACAGAAGTATAATCCAGAATGGTCTGCTGTGCTCCAAATATATTAAACAGACTGAAACATAATAAAGACCTATGCTCGCTGAGTTAAAAATACTTCAGAGAAAATGTTTTGGAATTATATATGTATTGCACAAGCACGTGTGAGTGTGTGTGTGTCATACAGATACACTCAAAAGTTGCCTGTACATGACATTAATGGAATATATGCTGTGACTTCTGGAAGTCTGAATTCTATCAAGTTTGCAGTAGCACCATTGGAAACCTACCTTACTCAACAAGGCCATAATTCAGGAAGACCCTTATTTTTATTTCAATCCACTCGCTCCTCTATGTCAACATCTATGAATCTGGGCATGTTTAGGGTTGCATAAATACAATGCCTGACACCAGTATAAAAGCAGCTGTAATGTACTTTGGATCTCTATTGTGTTCAACTCCAGTCGGAGGAAGGGTCACTCAACCAGAAATGTTAACTCTGATCTCTCTGCACAGGTGCTGCCAGACATGCTGAGCTTTTCCATCAATTTTTGTTTTTGTTTCAATTCTGGTCTCCTTTCTATAGGAAAGATATTGTAAAACTTGGAAGGGTCCAGAAAAGATTTACAAAGATGTTGCTAGGGTTGGAGGGTTTGAGCTATAAGGAGAGGCTGAATAGGCTGGGGTATTCTTCCTGGAGCATCAAAGGCGGAGGGGTGACTTTGTACAGGTTTATAAAGTCATGATGGGCATGGATAGGGTGAATAATCAAGGCCTTTTCTCCAGATTAGGGGAGTCCAGAACTAAACGGCATAGGTTTGAGGTGAGGAGGAAATATTTAAAAGGGACTTAAGGAGCAACTTTTCCAGACAGAGGGTGGTGCATGTATGGAATGAGCTGGCCGAGGAAGAGATGGAGGCTGGTACAGGTTACAACATTTAAAAGGACTCTGGATAGGTATATGAAGAGTTGAGAGGGATATGGGCCAAATGCTGGCAAATGGGATTAGATTAATTTCAGATATCTGGTCAACATGGAAGGGTTGGACTGAAGGGTGTGTTTCCATGCTGGACAACTCTATGACTCGGGAGATCTACATTAATTTGCAAATAATTCATTACCTCAGTTTCCCTGTTCCCAGTTATGTGAACACTACTTCATTGAAAAGTATTAAGGGATTTAACTGCATTCCCATAGGATACTCAGTCTCAGGCAGAGAAGCCCCCTTATGGGGTGCCACAATGACACGGTGGTTAGCACTGCTGCCTCACAGTACCAGGGTCCCAGGTCCCAGGTTAAATTCCAGCCTCGGGCGACTGTGTGGAGTTTGCACATTCTCCCAGTGTCTGCGTGGGTTTCCTGCGGGTGCTCCGGTTTCCTCCCACAGTCCAAAGATGTGCAGGTCAGGTGAACTGGCCATGTTAAATTGCCCATAGTGTTAGGTGCATTAGTCAGAGGGAAATGGGTCCGGGTGGATTACTCTTCAGAGGGTCCGTGTGGACTGGTTGGGCCGAAAGGACTGTTGCCACACTGTAAGAAATCTAATCTAATCTAATCTAATCAATTAACAGGGGTGTATGAATAACTGGTGCATGAGCTGAAGCCTGGAATGTGGCTGGAATCAATATTGTGAAGGCCCAAGGATAAATGACAAAGGGGGTCTAGCCAACCTCTTGAGATTATCTAGAACAATCCATCGATTGATCACAGTCACATGATTAACTTGATTGGATGTGCATGTAATCAATTAATAATACGATTGGTTCACAACAATCAAAGGCAGGCTAAAAGCAAATATGTAAAAAGTGACTGGATGTTCCTTTTGTTCAGTGGAGGACCTTCTGGACTGCCACAGATTTTCCTCCCACTGGTGTAAAACAGTAAAGCACTCTGACAACAAAGTGGTCCTGAGTGTCGAGTGATTATGCCCCAACTAAACCAACCTTAAATACTCATTAGCATAAAATGTTTTTATAATTGTGTCTTGATATAAAGTTAGTAATCCATGAGAATCTCATGGCACATAGTGGTTTTTCTTGTTTTACTCAAGTGGCACAAGAGATTGGAGTCGGAGAATGGAGTTTTGCACTGAAGGTCAGAAATGGTGACGATGATTCGATGGTGAGGATCTGGAATGCATTAAGACAATTATACTCTTAACATCAAATATAATGAAAACATGGACTTTCGCTTCATGAGATTTTTGACAGGTTAAACCACCATCTGCCATGAAAAACATCTGTCCTGAATGAACACAGACCAAGCAATCCAATGTTTGTGTGCAGAAGATCCTCCTCATTATTACTAATAGATACATTTTTCTCACCTTTCTCACAGTGTAATGTCTTCTCGTGTCAATGCCAACTTTTAACTAACTAGCCAACTTAGTTATTTGAGAATGATACAATGATAGTACTTAATTTTGAAAAGTAGAGGACATCTATGTCCCCTATAGTGCAGAAGTAGGGCATTCAGTCCGTCAAGTCTGTATTGACCCTCCAAACGGCATCCTATGAGACCCAGACCCCAATCCTATCACCATAAAGCTGCATTTTACCATAGCTAATCTATCTATTGAGTTAGATAGGTTTTATGACATGGTCATCGTTAGCATTTTATTCCAGTTATTTGAAAACTGAATTCAAGTTTCACCATCTGTCTTGAACATTAGCCTGAGGATCAGGATTAGTGGTCCAGTGCCATTACCCTGACACCACCACCTCTTTATACATTAAAGCAGTTAAATGTGAAATACAAATAAAATGAGATTTGTAGAAAGTGATTAAGATTTCTTAGTCACCTACTCCAAGCATTCTGCACAAGATCATACTTAATATATTACTTGGACCATGATTATGCCATTGTAAATTTTGACAAATCATAACAAAAAGAGCTTTTAGAATATTGAATAC
The DNA here is from genome assembly GCF_047496795.1 of Chiloscyllium punctatum. NCBI lineage: Eukaryota > Metazoa > Chordata > Chondrichthyes > Orectolobiformes > Hemiscylliidae > Chiloscyllium > Chiloscyllium punctatum. Next base: position 71,412,138 of record NC_092750.1, read on the forward strand.
TTTGTCATATAAGCAGCAAGAGTATGTGTCAGTGTGAGAAATGATTTACAGACAACACAAAAGATTTAAAATAGAAAGATCATCTCTGCTGTGTCGATTACTTCAGCTTTCTAATTACGGATAAAGTCAAATTTATTTATATAACAATCAGTGCAAGACTTTACATCTATTTTTCTGTCAGCCACTTCCCAAATTGTTCACCTTTTATAAGACAGAGGGTGCAATTTTCCCTCGCTGAGAAGTGGTGAGAGAAATGAGGGGCTGAAGGTTAGTAAATGGGAGATATCTGCCCCATTCCCACCAGTTTTTTGAAGAGATAATAAAGAAGATTAATGAGGATAGAGCAGTAGACATGATCTATATGGACTTCAGTAAGTGTTTGACAAGGTTCTCCATGGGAAATTGGTGAGCAAAGTTAGATCTCATGGAATACAGGGAGAACTAGCCATTTGGATACAAAACTGGTTCGAAGGTAGAAAACAGAGGGTGGTGGAGGATTGTTTTCAGACTGGAGGCCTGTGATCAGTGGAGTGCCACAAGGATCAGTGTGGGGTCCACTAATTTTCATCATTTATTTAAATGATTTGGATGTAAGCATAAGAGGTATAGTTAGTAAGTTTGCAGATGAGGTGTAGTGGGCAGTGAAGGAGGTTACTTCAGATTACAATGGGAACTTGACCAGATGGGCCAATGGACTGAGGAGTGGCAGATGGAGTTCATTTTAGATAAATGTGAGGTGCTGCATTTTGGGAAAGCAAATCTTAGCAGGACTTATACACTTAATGATAAGGTACTAGGGAGTGTTGCTCAACAAAGAGACCTTGGAGTGCAGGTTCATAGCTCCTTGAAAGTGGAGCCGCAGGTAGATAGGATAGTGAAGAAGGCAATTGGTATGCTTTCCTTTATTGGTCAGAGTATTGAGTACAGGAGTTGGGAGGTCATGTTGCGGCTGTACAGGACATTGGGTAGGTCACTGTTGGAATATTGTGTGCCATTCTGGTCTCCTTCCTATTGGAAAGATGTCCTGAAGCCTGAAAGGGTTCAGAAAAGATTTACAAGGATGTTGCCAGGGTTGGAGGATTTGAGCTATAGGGAGAGGTTGAATAGGCTGGGGCTGTTTTCCCTGGAGCGTCGGAGGCTGAGGGGTGACCTTATAGAGGGTTACAAAATCATGAGGGACATGGATAGGATAAATAGACAAAGCCTTTTCCCTGGGGTGGGGGAGCCCAGAACTAGAGGGCATAGGTTTAGGGTGAAAGGGGAAAGATATAAACAAGACTGATAGGGCAACTGGCATAAAATTCACCAAACTGCCATTCCTAGATGTCACAATAGAGCGAACAGCCAGTAGGGAACTTCAAACCAGCGTCTACAGGAAAACAATACATACGGACCAAATATTGAACTACAGAAGCAATCATCCCAACACCCACAGACTAAGTGCATCAGAACATTATTTCAATGAGTCAACACACACTGCAGCACAGAGGAACTATGCAGAGTAGAGGAAAATCACCTATACCGAGTATTCAATGAACACAGCCTGTCGATTTCTCAGCAACAAACCCAAAAAAGCAGACAAAACATGTCCAGAAACCCTAGCCACTCTCCCCTACATGAAAGACAACTCAGAAATAACCACCAGACTACTCAGAGGATGGTGAGTGTATGGAATGAGCTGCCAGAGGAAGTGGTTAAGGCTGGTACAATTGCAACACTTAAAAGGCATATGGATGGATAAAGGAATAGGAAGGGTTTGGACGGCTATGGGCCGGGTGCTGGCAGGTGGGACTAGATTGGGTTGGGATACCTGGTCGCCATGATCGAGTTGGACCGAAGGGTCTATTTCCGTGCTGCACATCTCTATGACTCAATGACACTACAGGTGTTAAGTTTCTGGCAGGAAGGCTAAAGTTGAGTTTTCTACACCATTGCCAAGTGAGGCCTTTAAGTAGTCAATTATCAAGCACTTAAGGGCCTGATCCTACTGGGATACAATGACTCCAGATGGGTCAAGAGTAAGTTGTCCTAAATGCTTGTAAACCAGTGTGGGCAGACTGTAAGTTTGGACTGAGGGTAGGATTGTCTCTGAATCTGCAATAATGTATGTGGACCTAGGGATGGGGGCTTGGCATTTGAAATCCACCCTGCCTTCACCTGTGGCTCCTTCCTCCCTCTACCCATCACCCTAAATCCAAGAAATCCCCTCCTCCCCAAACAATGCCTACATTAGTGAGTTTTGAGAAGATTTGTAGCTCAGGTTGAGGTTCTGGATGTAGGTTTGCTCGCTGAACTGGAAGGTTCATTTCCAGACATTTTTCACCCTACATTGTTCAGTGGGAATCCTTATCTGGGACCCAGGGGATGATTTCCCAGCAGCATCCACAGCCTCCAAGTGAACAGCAGCTCAGTGAGTGGGGCTTCCTGCTCCTGGTCATACTTCTGACAGAATGCCCACCAGCAGCCAATCAGATGAATGATCATAGATCTGGCAGGCATTCAAAAACACACCATCTACTTCCACACATTAGGTATGGTGCTGGAGGGAAGCACAGAAAGTTAATACAGGAATAAGATGTCAAATAAAGTTCATTACATAAAACTTCTTTCTGAACTATTTCTTCAATGGTGGTTGGATTGAAAGTAGGCGTGTAGCAAAAAGGCATCCCATGTTTTTCTAATTCTTGGGATTTTGGAGGATGCTATCACTTTGCAATCCTTGTTTGTTTAAAAAAAAAGTCTTTTGTTAAGTTTATTCCTTTAAAGGAGAGTTACCTCTTCCACTGGAACACCTTCAAACTGCTTAGGTCAACCTTATTGTACAGAGCAGGAAATTGAGAGGATTGGGTGGAAAGCCAAGTTTATGTTCCAGCCAATGCCACTTGCCAGTGACTTCAATGGAATGTAAAACTAGATGGGATGGAAACCATTGTTGCATCTTATCCTACCAGCTGCCCAACGTGTGTGTTAGGTTAAAATTGCATCCATGTGCACTCGTTCAGCATAATCTACTTCTTCATTTCAAGTTCCCTGCCTGGAAGCAAGTTTGGCCTGTAGTTCCATAGCATTGTGGGTTTCATTGCATTTCAAGGACTGCAGCAGTTCAAGAAGGCAACTCACCGCCACCTTTTCCAGGACCAACCCGGAATGGGCAGTAAGTACCAGTTTAGCCAGTGATGTCCATATCCCATGAAGGAAGGAACAAACTCTCCACTCTGGGGAGGGCATTGAGACAGATTCCAATTCACCCAAGCCAAAATATGGATCAAACGTTCGCACCAGTCTGATCCAGACCAGCTGTCCAGTTAACTAATCCCCAAGTTCATCACTGAAGTTCTGTAGCAGCAGTGTGTACTATTGACAAAACGCAGTGAGGAAATCACCAAAGATCTTGAGATACCACCTTCCAAACTCTCAGCCACTTCCACCTAAAAGGACAAGGGTATCAGATACATGGGAACACCACCTCTTACAAATTCCCCTCCAAGCCTATCATCCGGACCTGGAAATATATTGTCTTCAATCAGTGCTATTCAGTCAAAATTCTTGAATTCCCTCCCTAACAGCTTTGTGGATTTACTTAGTGGTTTAAGGCAGCAGCAAATCACCATCTTCACCAGGGCACCGAGAGACGGGCAACAAGTGTTGGCTCACTCAAATACCATGAATTAATTTTGAAAAAGCACAAGGACTACCAAATCTCCTGTGCTGCAAACTTCTATACTATGTTTCTCTATTTAAATAATATTCAATTTCTCTATTCTTCCTGCCAAAGTGTATTGCCTTCTATTCCATTGGGCATTTTTTACCCTTTTGCTTCCTCTGTCTATGTCCATCTGCAGACTCTGTCATCCTCACCACTTGCCTTCCCACCTAAGTTTGTCTCCTCTGCAAACTCGGAGATGGTATGTTCCCTTTCCATATCTCCGTCATTATCATTTATTGTAAATAATTGTGGCATTACCACTGTGCCAACTAGGTACAGGCAATAAATTCTGGCCTAGCCAGTGAAGCCTATGTCCCATGAGTGAATAACAAAATCGAAATGGTTGCTGAATACACAGTTACATGTACATTGTAATCCTGTGATTATTGATAGTGATGGTAGAGGATCCAATTTACCTTCCATCACATGGTTGAACAGGAATCTTTATTCTTTCATGAAATTTGGGCATCACCGATTAGGACAGCATTTATTGCTATCCCTAATTGGTCAGAGTCACTCACATTGCTGTAACTCTGGAATCACATGTAGGTCAAATCAGCTGAGGACTGCAGATTTCTTCTCCTAAAAGGCATTAGTGAACCAGATGGGTTTTTAAATGACAATCGACAATAGTTATATGAGATTAGCTTTCTTTTCTTAATTACAAATTTTTATTGAATTCAAATTTCACCTGTTATAGAGTCCCTTTGCCATGGTGGGATTTGAATCCATGAGAACTTTAGTCACAGTCTCTGGATTACTAGTCCAGTGAAAACCTCCAATGCTTAGAGCATGTTCAAAGGATTTACAAACTAATAATCTATTTACATCAGCAGCCTCCTTAAGTCTTCTTCACAATGTACTTTCTGATTTATCTTGAAATTGCCTCCACATTTAGATACCAACTGACCTCCCTTAGGCACTAAGACCTGGGGTGGATTTGAACCTAGATCTTCTGGCTCAGAGGCAAGGACATTACCAATGCACCACAAGACCTCATGTAACCTCTTTCTGATGTGGCAACACTTTTCTTTGGATTGCGTTTTCCTCCTGCCATGATGTACAGCAATTCTACTGTATCCCTAAATAAAGCCAGATATTTTGATGACTTAATCGGTTTCCAAATATTCCTTGTCAAACTCATCCACGTGGTTGTCAGAAAAACTAATGAGTGTGGCAAACAGAGCATACAGAAAGTTATTAATATGCACTGAAGAATGTAAGGAATGCTCACTTGTCGCAGGCATCAACAGCCAGCAGCAATGACACTCTGGCACTGAATAAATAGATGATACACTGTCACCTCTGCCTTATTTTCACAACTGATTAAAATTGGATGATTTGTAAGGGCCGCAGGCATAATAAAGACAGAGTTGTCAATTCTCATTCATTAGAGATGACACTCGCTCATTTTGGTTCTATTACATAACCTATATTGATGCACATAGCCCTAGCACATAATTGAACAGTTTCGCAAGGGACTTTATTCTTTATGATCATAAATCTTACACTACCTCGACATGAACATGTTTGGAGGAAAGAGGAAGGTTTTAACATCACCAATTCAGTGCAATGGCAAGAGATCTCTGTTCTTTTCAATCTGCCCTCATTGTTTCTTTCACTGACTAAAGGAATGAAGGTGACCTCTGAGAATTTTAAAAGTCTTGCATACAACATGCAACTCCTGAAACACACTGTTCATTTACTCATAATAAAACTGGAGGTGTGGGTTTCATAACATCATAGAATCCCTACAGTATGGAAATAGGCCATTCAGACAAACAAGTCCACATTGACCCACGCCCCCTGCCCTATTCCTATAACTCTGCATTTCCCATGGCTAATCCATCTAACCTACATATCCATGGACAATTTAACATGGGCAATACACCTAACTTGTATATCTTTGGACTGTGGGAGGTAACCCGCGCAGATGTGGGGAGAACGTGCGAACTCTACACAGACAGTTGACCAAGGCTAGAATTGAACCCAGGTTCCTGGTAACCACTGAGCCACTGTGCTGCTCAGTGGGTTGAAATCCTGGAACACCCTTCCCAACAGCACAATGTGTACACCTACAACGGTTCAAAACGACAACTAACAATCATCACCTCCAGGGCAATTAGATAAGATCAGTAAATGCTGACCGGGCGAACAATCTCACATTCCAAAAAACAAACAACCAAAGATGAAGAGCTAGAAACAAGCAGGGAGTTCTCAAAACCACCAATCAGGGAACGTATGGCTGACAAAGGAGAAAGTGAAGCAATCATTTCACCCCATCTTTGAAAAAATTATCTCCACAATTTTTCTTCACAAATTGAAATTTCTGATGTTTAAAATAATACTTTATACAAATAAATCCCATTTGATATTTCACAGTAACATAAATATGAATTTGATGGGAAAATGTAGTTAAATTGTTTGATACAGGGTAAATCTTTGACCTGGAGGCAGTAAAGCGAGGAAAATTTGAAGTTGTTATAAGTTAACCGTTTTGTATGCCTATTAAGAAACAAATCTTTCATGGGAAGTTGGTTACACAGGTTAGATATTTGTTGCCCATCCACAATTGCACGAGAGGTTGATAGTGAGCTACCTTAATGTTTGAAAATAACTTTTCAGATTTTTTGTTTATCAACTATAAAAGGGAACAACTGTAAAGTTTCTTGTACCACAAGCAATATTGGCCCATGTAACCTGCTGACTATTGACTTGGAACCAGTACTAACTAGAAGGAAGTTAAGAAAAGCTGCATGGTCGACACAAAAGACGACTGCAGTTACAAAGCAGAACTCCAACCAGAGGAGCTGGAGGATTGAGATGGTCAGCATATGAATACAGATTGTAATTATCCCAGCAGATGATATCAGTGGATAAACCAGATCCGAGATTAAGACTTGGTTAGGTAGACCGTAAATTTTATTTTTATGTTTACTGTAGGATCAGAACATAAAGGTTTATTACAAAAATAAAAATGTTATACTGTACAAGAGCTTTATGAAATAAACTCTTTACAAATATCAAAGAAGAATTCAAACCTCAGATCCTAACAACAATTTTACAGACATCCAGATCTCAATGAAGGGCCACCCTTGTCTTCAAACTAAAGCTCTTTCCTCAGCTGGTGTGATTGGAATCAGTTTCTTCTTGGCAAATGTTTGCATTCAGCAGATGCTACTTTTTGTTCATGTCCTTTCCTGAAAGTAAGTGTCACAACAGGGAGTTGAAAACTTATTAGCATGCTGCAAACAGTCAAGTCCAATCAAAACAGTGGCTGAGGAGGGGAATGGAATTGTTAGTGAGGATATAGAATACTCCAATTCTACAACCCTGCCAAAATTCTTCGTTCCTCAGTGTGTCATTCACTCTAGCACTGGCAATCTTCCCTTCAGCTAGCTAAATCCTCCAACGAGGAATTCCAATTTTCAACCTGTCCAACATTCCACAACCTCTCCATGTTTCAGATCCTCCTTCAAATACAGCTATTTGGCAAAACGTTTGATCACCCTATCTTAATATCTCCTCAGGAAGCTCTGCACAAATGTTTTGATTACATTCTTGTGAAATGCCTCGGGACATTTTCATACAATCAAGATGTTATCTAATGGCAACTTACTCTTCAGAAATCTCAACTACAAATATCATTGGAAATGCTCTGTAATGTTAGTGGAATTGAATTTCGAAGTGAAACTCCCATGGATGTGCAGGTTTGAATCCTTTAACCAACTTTTTCATTTTCTTCAGCTAAGATGTAGATCGGTTAATTTGGTGTTTGTCCAGTCCACCATAAGACACAGCAGCAGCAGAAGTAGGTAATGTAGCTCATTGGGTCTGCTTCACCACTCACTGAGATCTTGGCTGATCTGATAATCCTCAGCTGCATTTTCATGCTTTTTCCCCCATGACCCTCGATTCCCTTACTGATTAATACTGTGTCTATCTCAGTCTTGAATACACCATGGGGAAGGTGAGAGAATTGATCATTCAAGTGGTTATAACTGGCCACTTGGAAAATTTCATGGTAATTGGGAAACTTCAGTATGGTTTTGAGGAGAGGAAATCACTTTTAATTGGAGTTCTTTGAAGAATAATATATACTGTAGACAGAGGTGAGCCTGTAGCCATCTTCGAAGTGCAGTATTTTATAAGGTATCATTGTACATTTCACTCTGTAGGCGATAACAAATTAACATGGATAGAAGATTGGTTGACTATTCAAAAATAAAGTATGCATAAACAAGACTTTTCCAGATTGGTACTATGTAACTAGTGAGGTCCTAGTTTTTTACAATTGACATCAATGATTTAAATGAGGGTAGTGAAGGCTTGGTATATAAATTCGAAGACAACATCAAGATAGATCAGAAAGTAGAGTGTGAAGAAGACATAAGGAGTTTGCAGATGGATACAGAAATATCGAATGGTTAAACATCTGATAGATGGAGTGCAAAACGGGAAAATGTGAAGTTATTTACTTTTTGGAAGGATGAAAAGACAGTATTATTTAAATGGAGAATGACTGTGAAATTCCGAGATGCAGAGAGAATTCAACACAGCAGTCAAGATTAAACATTGCAACATTCACAACCATACAAATTAATATCTGTAATTCCTTAGAAGGAAAACTGATTAGGTATCAAAAGTATAAGAGTAAATAAATTGTGCAAGGATTCAACATAAATTCTGAGACATTCTCTATATATAGTCAGCCCCTGTGGATCATCAGTCTGTAAGCCAGCTGAGAATTCTCTCTGCCAAAATAAGGTCTCCAATTTTGACACAGGCAAAGACAAATAGAAAGTCTACTACCTTCAGTGCATCTGTGGTTCAGTGAGTACAGCTCCTACCTCCAGGTCAGAATGCTGAGAGTTCTAAATCTCACAGTCTCAAGCTCATAATCCACACTGCACTCCAGGGCAGAACTGAGAAAATGCTGCATTAAGTGTTGGCTTTCACCTGGAGTATTAAACTAAAGCCCTACGTTGGTTGGCAAATGTAAAGGATCTGTAACACTATTCTAAGAACAGCAGCCGTGTTCTCTGGTTTTCAACCAACGTTTTCCTTCAAACAATATAAGAAGAATCAGGAACAGGAGTAGGCCATTTGGCTCCTCAAACCTACTTTGTCATTCAATTGGATCCCCAAATGGATAATCTGGTCATCATTCAATTTCGATGTGCGGAATCTTGCTGTGTACAAATTGGCACTCATATTTTCTAAAGCTCAATTGTGATGACAGTTCATATGTACCTCATTGGCTGTGAAGCATTTTAGGATGTCTTAAGTTTGTGAAAGGGGCTGGGCATTAAGTTCATTTATTCAGTGAGATGGCAGAAGCAGCAGCACCTTTATATTCTCAGAACTCTTAACATCGCAACTGATTTTGCATGGAACTGTTCCCCATCAACTGAAGCTTATGGTATTCTACACTGGCTGCAGTGTTACACCAACTCGTTGCGAGACACTGTGGGTGCACATGTTGCACTGAATGCAGAAATAGGAAACTAGGTTAGCACTGTTGCCTCACATCGCCAGAGACTAGGGTTCAATTCCCGCCTCAGGCGACTGACTGTGTGGAATTTGCACATTCTCCCCGTGTCTGCGTGGGTTTCCTCCGGGTGCTCCGGTTTCCTCCCACAGTCCAAAGATGTGCAGGTTAGGTGAATTGGCCATGCTAAATTGCCCATTGTGTTAGGTGAAGGGGTAAATGTAGGGGGAAGGGGTCTGGGTGGGTTACGCTTCAGCGGGTCGGTGTGGACTTGTCGAGCCGAAGGGCCTATTTCCACACTGTAAGTAATCTAATTTAATCTAGAAGCAGGCAGCACCTGTAGGCAGCAGGAACTGGAAACAGTTGAAGAGATTTATGAGAAACCAAGGTACAAAGGATGAAAATTTTGCTTTGGGTACTCTAGGAAGGATGTCAATGCCATATCAAATATGGAATGCCTTCAAGAAAGTAATATCAGGATGTGGGACTTTCAAACAAAAAGAGGAGAGATGTGTCTCTATGGCTCCATGCAAAAAGCAGGTTTTTTTTATTAGAGTAGAGGGAATATATTTTTATAGGAGTTCATAAATCTTTAAATAATTTAACGGTACAGGTTCATCATCAAAGAAACAAAAATAAACCTTAGATGTTTCTACTCTATTGATTGATGAAAACCTAGAATGCTTTAATTAAAAAGTGATAGAAACAATATCACGATTTTTAGAAAGAGAGTGGAAAAATACTTAAAATAAATGTTAAGAGGTTGTGGAGAAGAATTGGGAAGACAAATTAAGTGGATACGGCTTTCAGGGAGCTGCAAAGATGCAATTGGGTCAATTGACTTTCTTCTGAAATATAACAATCTTAGGGTTTTAGAAAAGAATTTCTTCAAGAGTTTTGCAAGATATAATGCAATGGCACAACCTAGATACAAGATAAGTAATTATAATAGATGGATGTCAGCACACAGATCTCATTTATGTTGAGAGAGATTTTCCAAGCACTTCAATCACTTGTGTGAAGAGAAGCAGCACACTCATCCTGCAGGTCTGATGAGTTTGACAGCTTTATGGTTTTGAAGACCCGTCTCTAGTTACTTTCAACTTTCAGAATAAATCAGTCTCGATCAAAGCAGAGTTGCCAGATTAACAGATTGCTCTCTACTTCTTCAATTATCAAGTTCATCATTTGGGATAGAGAAATGCCGTCTGCTCCAGTCCTCTTTTTAGATTGTGAAATAAACATCTTGTTGCGGTTGAGGTAAAACTTCAGACAGAAGGAAAGGAAAATAATTAAGGTGATTCAATAAACCCTATTCTGTCCTACTGGATAGCTCTTTGGGGGCTATGAAGAGGACTGCCCTGCCCAGCCTGAAACCCTCAGTTAAAATCATGAGAAATTGAAGTGAAAGTAGACCATGGTTTGTCTCCCATAACCCGTTCCCTTGTCACTCAAAAATGTAACTAATTCATTCCTGAATATATTAAGTGACCCAGCCTCCATTGCTCTCTTAGGGAAAAAAAAATCCCAAAATACACATGGAGTTATCCATCCTGTAATTGGATGCAGCATATTCAGGAAGGATGATATCTCATATTTAGCTTTAGGAAATGGAAATTCAGCAACATTTTTCCCAAACCATAGATTTCCCTCTGTATTTGGTCACCATTTCAATGACTATGATTCACCACCCATATCTCTGTTATGACAGGTGGCTATTCCAGAAATCTCACACTTTACTTATCAATAATTTCGCAATATCACTCAACGAAAAGTGAGACTTGCCATTTTAAACAACTCATGATATGGATGGGAGCTACTGAGGTGTGTTTTTCGGCTGACTTCACTGGATTTCACGAATCCTGTATAACTATACCCCACAACCCCACACATCTTGGTCAAATGATTGCATTATCAGTTTCTTTAACTGTAAAATTCAAATGCTCTTTTCCTGTTATGTGGAAAAAATACTTAACAAATTAGCTACAAAAATACAAATAGTAGGGCGAAGATTAGAGGAAGGTAGAAGGTAATGTTTCACCAGGATCAGTGCAAGGACTGCTGTATCTCACAATTCATACTAACAATTTGGAATCGTCAAGGATAAGTACCACACCAAAAGGATCTACAGACGCAGATGAGCAAATCATTTAAAGTAGCATTACAATTAAAATGCTAACAAAGCACTGGGATTTACTTTTAGCGATACAGAATTCAAAACCAGGGAAGTCATTTTCAACCAGTATACAGTCAATATCTTCTGATTAGATTAGATTACTTTAGATTAGATTACTTACAGTGTGGAAGCAGACCCTTCGGCCCAACAAGTCCACACCGACCCGCCGAAGCGCAACCCACCCAGATCCATTCCCCTACATTTATCTCTTCACCTAACACTACAGGCAATTTAACATGACCAATTCACCTAACCTGCACATTTTTGGACTGTGGGAGGAAACCAGAGCACCCGGAGGAAACCCACACAGACACGGGGAGAATGTGCAAACTCCACACAGTCAGTCGCCTGAGGCGGGAATTGAACCCGGGTCTCTGGCACTGTGAGGCAGCAGTGCTGACCACTGTGCCACCGTGCTGCCCATCATACCTTGTCATCATACCTTGACAAGTTGCTACTGATATCTAAATAAATCATCCAATGCCCTCTTGAATTCCTCAACTGAACCTGCATTCCATGGTAGGATCAGAAGCTCCATGTTACTGAGGCGAGGTATGCAGTCAATAAGAAATGTGTTTGACAAACAATGTCTTCGATAAGCAAAACCCTTCAATTCTAGGCTGATGCCAAGTGAGAAATGCTTCTTGATCCTCATCGGACAAAAGATGCTGCTGCAAATTGCTCTTGATGTCTCAGACTTCTCACATGTTTCAGTCACAAATCTCACCACAGCCCATGTTGTTCAGACCCCTAAAAAGATTCTCCCCTCAGTTAACACTACACATTAAATCAGGTAGAGGGGTGGAGGTCTATAGCATAGGTTAGGTAAATGTGATTGAAACTACTTTCTCACATGGAGCGAAAACACGGGCTCAGACTCGTTCTCTGCTGCAATGTCCATGAACAATGCTTTATGAGATGTCCACAAATTTGAATCCTTCACATGGCAGCAATGCCGAGGAACAGGAAGAGGAAAATAACTGAGGAAAAGAGCAAACAGAATGTGTCAAGTGGCAGAAATATAGGCCACTGTGATTTCATGTGTCCAGCGTGAAGTGAGGACAGTACTTTGAATGGACACAACTTGGTCAGATCTTCCTAATCCAGCACATTGCAATATACCTGTTTGAGAACTTGGGAAAGACTGCAGTTAGATGTAAATATACAACCAGACTATACCAACACACAGCAGGTTGAACATCTACATCCATGTTTTCAAAGGGGGAGAAAAAAAATATGAAAATTAGGTCACTCTATTGGGGTGCCTATTTCTTTGAGTGCAGTAATTCTTAACAACAGTAAAGTGTCATTCAGTTACTCTGTATTTTAATGTGGCTGTTTCACATGGAAAAGTGAAATCTCTAGACCTGTATTTCAGTTATTATTGCCCTGTAGTAAACCTTGCACGCTGCAAGTTCCCAAAGACTCCATGAGGTTGAATCACCAGGTATTCTAAAAGTTTGATCGTTTTGGCCAAGAGTCAAGCTTTGCTCAAGAGCCCAAAAGGAGTTTCTAATATTCTTCAAAGAGTTCTGTATTCCTGAATCATCCTTTGCACACTTGGTATTAGCATCTCCTCTCAGGATCAGTACTGACTGAATTACTACACCTTAGCTCTAATGTGAAAAGTTTAAATTGTACTATTTCTCTGGACATTAATGTAATGTCAAAGGGTTAAACTGTACTGTCTTACTCCAAAAAGCTGAACATTCTAGAAGTGGGTGGGGGCGGCATTCTATCTCACAGAAAGCGTGAAAGAATGTGGCTGACTGTCCATTGAAATCCACACTTCATTTGGGTAGCCATTTATTAATACTCTACTGCTATTATCAAATTAAACTCTCATTCAGTCCCTTCCATTCAGAAATACTTTCAGTGCCATCCCCCAGCCAATCAAATTCATTTGCATGATCATCGTCCGACACTGAAGCAAACCACACCTACATTGTCTGGGGAAGTAGTGGAGCCAGAACTCATCTGCAGAACTCGCCCCGAAGCTAGGACATATCACTCCTACATTGCCTTGGGGAATTGCTGAGTCAGGAAATCATTTGCATAACAATTCCTCAGAATTAGGGCATTTACATTATCTCCAAGGATAACCTCATCTTCCCATTGTACCAGGGGTGACGTGGTTAAGGGGACGGGAGGAGTGGCCTGAGTACCTGAGCATCATCAACCGACCTGTATAAAAGGATAAGTTTCCTTTATTTGTGGCCTCTTTTGACTCAACTTCGCATGCCTGTGAGGAGTGTCAAAGGGGGTCACCGAACTGGTACAGGTTTTAATAAACTTTAATCTTTGCAGAAGTTGGAGTGTGTGAATTGCATCTCTTGGTTTGGAGATGCATCTCATGTGTGAAACCTTGGGAAAAGAACTGAACATAGCAAGGTCCAAAAACTGTCATTCCTTCCTTTCTTTGATTATCCTCAAGCCTGCTTTGCTTTATCTTTTCAGAGGGAGGCTCTCTTACTAAGGATAGCTGAAGTTCAATACTGGCTACTGCTGGGACCTCAAAACTACATTTATATCCAATTGTCCACTGATTTTTTGACATTAATGGAGCACTTGGTTGAAATGATCTTTTGCTAATCATCTTTTCTACTCCTTTCATGTAACAACGAAACAAGAATTAGAATTTTTACTTTCTCAGGTCTTGCTACTTGACTGATTGCATCCTACATTACAAATTCCTCAACACATTCAGATAGAGAATGAGGGACTTGCATAGATTGGCAAACTTGAATGACATTACTATTTGGCCGGAACCATGACAAAACTTGGCAGGGCTTTGGGAGCAGCCGGTAAGCGAGTCAGGGTAGGGGAATATGGCTGTTTGGGCATTAAATCAGTTCTTAGCTAGCAGAAGCTACATCTCTTGGCTCTCAAGTCAAATTCCTCCCCTGGGAATCAGAGACATTTTGCAACCTGACCGAATGATGAACAGCAGCTTTGAGATAGAAAGATATCAAAGAGGGGCAGTCTGGAATCTGGGAAGTATCTCCAAGAACAATCCCCACGGCAAGGATTCTTGGATCAAGCAAAGTGATTGGCAGCATATTGTTTCCTCTGAAGCACTCATGGGTGCCAGGTTCTGTTCAACAGCTTTGAAAGATAAGTAACAGAAACTATTCTTCCTGCTGTAGGGAGAACAACAAAGTGGAAACAAGAATTAACTAATTTAAATGTTTAAGAGTGCAAATGTTGCTTCCTTCATTATCTTCTCCCTAACCATTAGCTCTCTGGAGTGCCTTACACATTCCACAAATATACTCACTTTATTGCATTGTATTAGTGCAAAACTCAGCACTACTTCTGAGTGGCTATCCATTAATAATAAATATTGGATTGAATAAAGAGCACTCCCTAATTTTGTAGTCTGTTACTTACAAGGCAGATGCAGAAAAACATATTTTGAACATTTAATCACTTATTTTTCAGGAGAAGGGCAAGTAGATCTTTAAACTAAATACAATCATGACCATGTTATATGGAGTATGTCAGGGTAAAGGTTCAAAATGTTAACTGGTTTGTTATGTGCTACAATGTACAAAGCACAGCAATAAATTAGGGGACTTCGAATTTCTATGGATCTGTCCTTTAATATGTTGGGTCTACACTTCGAACATGCTTGTTTGGTACACAAAAGCACAATGCTGCAAATGTTGGAAATTTGAACTAAGAACAAAAAATGCGGAAAACACTCAGCAGCCGTGGCTAGGGAAATAAAGTTAGAGTTTCAGGACATTGACCTTCCATCAATTCTGGAATAAAGGAAGATCTGTTATGCCAAAAGTCAGGAAGGTGTAAAACGATGGGACAAAGTGAAGAAACAAAAAGATTGGTCTAGGAACTATATGTTGTATTGGCAGAATCATTCAAATACGTGTTGACCCCAAAATCGGGGTGGGGAATGTTGCTGAACAAACTTTGGAGTGCAGGTTCATACTTCCTTGAAGGTGGAGTTGGCAGGTAGATAGGATAGTGAAGAAAGTGTTGACTATGCTTTCCTTTATTGGTCAGAGCATTAAGGTCAGGGGTTGGGAGGTTATGTTGCAGCTATACAGGACATTAGTTAGGTGACTTTTGGAATATTGCATACAATCCTGGTCTCCTTCCTATTGGAAAGATGTTGTGAAACTTGAAAGGGCTCAGAAAAGATTTACAAGGATGTTGCCAGGGTTGGAGGATTTGAGCTATAGGAATAGGTTGGGGCGGTTTTCCCTGGAGCATCTGAGACAGGCTGACTGTTCCATGCCCCTACTACTCTGAGTAAAGAAACTACCTCTGACATCTGTCCTATATCTATCACCCCTCAATTTAAAGCTATGTCTCCTTCATAAGACCTTCCCTCAATACCAGGCAACATCCTGGTAAATCTCCTCTGAACCCCTTCCAAAGCTTCCACATTCTTCCGATAATGTGGTGACCAGAACTGTATGCAATACTCTAAATGCGGCTGCACCAGAGTTTTGTACAGCTGCAGCATGACCTTATGACTCTGAAACTCAATCACTCTACCAATAAAAGCTAACACACCATATGCCTTATTAACAACCTTATCAACTTGGGTGACAATTTTCAGGGATCTATGTTCATGTACATAGAGATATCTCTGCTCATCTACACTGCCAAGAATCTTACCATTAGCCCAGTACTCTTCATTCCTGTTGCTCCTTGCAAAGTGAATCACCTCACACTTTTCTGCTTTCGGTGTTGGCATGATGGCTCAGTGGTTAGCACTGCTGCCTCACAGCACCTGGGATCAGAATTCGATTCCAGCCTCAGGCGACTGTCTGTGTGGAGTTTGCACATTCTCCCAGCGTCTGTGTGGGTTTCCTCTGGGTGCTCAGATTTTCTCCTACAGTCCAAAGATGTGCAGGTCGATGAAAGAGCTATGCTAAATTGCCCATTCAGGGATGAGTAGGTTAGGTGCATTAATCAGGGGTAAACGTAGAGACATGGGGATTGAGTTTGGGTGGAATACTCTTTGGAGGGTCGGTGTAGACTTGTTGGGCTGAAGGGCCCACTGTAGGGATTCTAAGATTCTAAACTCCATTTGCCACCTCTCAACCTAGCTCTGCAGCTTATCTATGACCCTCTGTAACCTGCAACACCCTTCCGCAATATCCACTCCACTGAGCTTGGTGTCATCCGCAAATTTACTAACCCATTCTTCTACGCCCTCATCCAGGTCATTTATAAAAATGAGAAACAGCAGTGGCCCAATACATATCCCTGCGGTACACCATTAGTAAGTGAACTCCAGGATGAATATTTCCCAACAACCACTACCCGCTGTCTTCTTACAGCTAGCTAATTTTGATCCAAACTGCTAAATCACCCTCAATCCCATGCATCTGCATTTTGTGCAATAGCCTACTGTGGGGAACCTTATCAAACGCCTTACTGATATCCATATACATGATATCAACCGCTTTACCTCACCCACCTGTTTGGTCACCAACTCAAAGAACTCAATAAAGGTTTATGAGACATGATCTTCCCTTCACAAAACCGTGTTGACAATCCCTAATCAAAGTATTCCTCTCTCGATGATTATAAATCCTTTCTCTTATAACCTTTTGCAAAGCTTACCTAGTAGAAAGTGAGGACTGCAGATACTAGAGATCAAAGTCGAGATTGTGGTGCTGGAAAAGCGCAGCAGGTCAGGCAGCATCCGAAGAGCAGGAGAATCTTGGATGCTGCCTGACCTGCTGTGCTTTTCCAGCACCACACTCTTGACCCCAACACTTTATCCACAACTGAAGTAAGGCTGACTGGTCTATAATTACTCGGGTAGTCTCTAGTCCCCTTCTTGAATAAGGGAACAACATTTGCCATCCCCAGTCTTCTGGCACTATTCCTATAGACAATAATGACATAAAGATCAAAGCCAAAGGCTCTGAAATCTCCTCCATGGCTTACCAGAGAATCCTAGGATAAATCCCACCCAGCCCAGGGGACTTATCTATTTTCACACTTTCCAGAATTGCTAACACCTTCTCCTTGTGAAGTCGTCTGTATCTCAATCTTCTCCTTGACAACATCGTCTTTTTCCAGCGTGAATACTGACAAAAAATATTCATTTAGTGCTTCCCCTCTCTCCTTGGACTCCATGCGCAACTTCCCACAACTATCCTTGATTGGCCCTAATCTTACTCCCGTTATTCTTTTATTCCTGATATACCGATAGAAAGCTTTGGGGTTTTCCTTGATCTTATCCGCCAAAGGCTTCTCATGTCCCCTCCTGGCTCTTCTTAGCTCACTTTCATTTGGTCTTTACTGGCTAACTTGTAACTCTCAAGTGCCCTAACTGAGCCTTCACGTCTCATTCTAACATAAGCCTTCTTCTTCCTCTTGACAAGAGATTCAATGTCTTTAGCAAACCACGGCTCCCGAGCTCAACACTTCATCTCTGTCTGACAGGTACATACTTATCAAGGATACACAGTAGCTGTTCCTTGAATAAGCTCCACATTTCAATTGTCCCCATTCCCTGCAGTTTCCTTCCCCAATCTATGCATCCTAAGTCTTGCCTAATCGCATCATAATTCCTTTCCCTCAGCGATAACTCTTGCTCTGCAGTATATACCTATCCCTTTCCATTGCTAAAGTAAATATAACCAAATTGTGGTCACTATCACCAAAGTGCTCACCTACCTCCAAATCTAACACCTGGCTTGGTTCATTACCCTGTACCAAATCCAATATGGCCTTGCCTCTTTTTGGCCTGTCTGCATACTGTATCAGGAAACCATGCTGCATACATTGGACAAAAACTGACCCCTCTAAGGTACTCAAACTATAGCGTTTTCAGTCAATATTTGGAAAGTTAAAGTCCCCCATAACAACTACCCTGTTACTCTCACTCCTATCCAGGATCATCTTTGCTATCCTTTCCTTTACATCTCTGGAACTATTTGGAGGCCTCTAGAAAACTCCCAACAGGGTGACCTCTCCTTTCCTGTTTCTAACCTTAGCCCATACTAACCTAGTAAACAAGTCCTCAAACATCCTTTCTGCCACCATAATACTGTCCTTGACAAATAGTGACACACCTACCCCTCTTTTACCATCTTCTCTGTTCTAAGCAAAACATCTAAATCCCGGATACTGCAGCAACCATTCCTGCCCTGCTCTACCCATGTCTCCGAAATGGCCACAACATTGAAGTCCCAGGTACCAACCCATGCTGCAAGTTTGCCCAACTTATTCCGGAAGCTCCTGGCGCTGAAGTAGACACACTTCAAACCACCTTCCTGCTTGCCGGTGCAATCTTATGATCTTGAAACCTTATTTCTGTCCTCACACTACTCTCGACCTCTTGGACACTGGAACTACAATTTAAGTTCCCATCCCCCTCCTGTTTTGTAATGTGCATCCCACTCCAACTTCAACATCCTCAGCTGTTACACTGCTTTGGTGCACTCACTAAAAACTTGGTACATCTCTAACCTTTTTTTCCAATTCTGATTAAAGGTGATCAACCTGGCATATTCACTTTATTTCTTTGCCCAAAGATGCTGCCTGGCATGCTGGGTATTTCCAGCATTTCAGTTGCTTGCAGTAGTTTCATGTAAATTTTGTTTTGGAGAATCACAGAAATGTTTCGTGAATTACTTGCCTATAGTCTGTATTTGTGAAAACCTTGACAGATAGTAAAAGCTCTCAGAAAAACTGGCTTGTCAAAAATAGTTCTGACCCTAACTCCATAACAAGATGTTAGCCCTAAAGTTCAATGGATACAGACCTCAAGTTGCAGGTATACCCAACACGTAATTGATTTCTCTTCTTCAAGAAACATAATGTGTATAGAAATACGCTGACAAATTTAGAAATGACTAAATGAGGATGAAAGTATTGGAAGCAAGAGATTTATTTTTTCTTAAACTCTAGATGCTTGACTCTTATACCTCCTCACTCAAATCTGTACCTTCTCCCCTGGCACCATCTCCAAACCACTGTGCAAAACTCTCTCTCATACCCATCAGGGAACACTCATTGCTCACTTCAGAAACTCACAGATCATGGGTGTGCTGATTGAGTAAATATCTATTTATTTCTTCGTATCTTCACAATTCAGTATGCATTAACAGAACTAAATTTTAGAACTAAGTTCTCTTTAAGGCTCACCATTAAGCACCAAGCTGTCCTCTCTTCTTTAAAATGACTATTATGTTTAAGAAATTAAGTCAAAGGGGGAAGCATTGAAGTTAGACATTTCAATTGGCTTTAACAGGGTACAACACAATGTGACCATGAACAAACTAATAACATCTTGTGATGCTAGCAAACCAGGAGGACCAATGGAACTGAAGTTACAGAATAAAATTTGGATAAAATGCACCAAGTTTTTTATTAATTCATGGGTTGTCAATGTTGCTAGCTGGGTCACCATTCATTGCTCATCCCCAATTGCCTCAGAATTTGCTAACAAGTTGCCTACTTGAATTGCAGCAGTCCATGGGGTATAGGAGGGGCATACCAGGATTTGGACCCAGCAGCATTAAAAGAATGGCAGTATTAGTTACAAGAGGTGTGTGACATGGAGAGGAATACACAGGTAGCATTCCCATGCATCTTCCACCTTTGTCTTTCTAGGTGGTGAGACTACAGATTTGGAAGTTACTCTCGATTAAGTCTTCCTTTATTAGTGTCAGTATGTATTGGTGATGAAGGGAGTGAATATTGAAGATTGCGGATGGGGTCAGCTTTCTTGAATGTTGTTGAAGTTGCACTCATCCAGACAAAATGGCACAGAATAAAGGCAAATGAAATTAAATGCAATCAAGTATTGTGCATACAGAAAACGTTATAGAATCCCTACATTGCAGAAAGAGACCAGGTGACTCATCGAGTCTGCAGCAACCTTCCAAAGAGCAACCCACCCAGACCCAGTTTCTCATCCTAAGCCCTCAACCCCACACTTACCATGGTTAATCGACCTTGCCTGCACATCCCTGGACACTATGGGACAATTTACAATGGCCAATCAAGCTAACCTGAACATCTTTGGGCAGTGGGAGGAAACCAGAGCACCCAGCCAAAGCCCAAGTGGACACAAGGGGAATGTGCAAACTCTACAGACAGTTGCCCAAGGCTGGAATTGAACTTGTGCCCATGGCACTGTGAGGCTGCAGAGATAAACACTGAACCACAGTGCCTCCTAATGTTTGACAAATTTCTTAGATTTATTTGAAGTTGTAAGCAGGTGATTAAAGGCAAATCTGTAGATATAACATATTTCGTTTCCGAAGGATATCCAATAAACTGCCACAAAAAAAAATAACTACACAAATTAGGAGGACATGTAGTTGGGGTGATATACAGTTATAAGTAATAAGTGGAATGTGACAACAATCAGTATATAGTAATAACTTGATGAAATGATAAATAATATGCAGTCAAATTTTCCAATAATACAAAGATAGTCAGGAAAGCAAGCGATTGAGGAAGCAGCTGAAAAAGAAATACAATTGTTAGCAGGTTCAACACTCCCCACCTTTTCCTCCGCTACATTGATGACTGCATCAGCGCCACTTCATGCTCCCACGAGGAAGTTGAACAGTTCATCAACTTCACCAACACATTCCACCCCGACCTTAAATTCACCTGGACCATCTCTGACACCTCTCTCCCCTTCCGGACCTCTCCATCAACAACGACGAACTCAACACTGACATTTTCTACAAACTCACTGACTCCCACAGTTACATGGATTACACCTCCTCCCACACTGTCTCCTGCAAAAATGCTATCCCTTATTCCCAATTCCTCCGCCTCTGCCTCATTCTGCTCCCAGGAGGGCCTGTTCCACCACAGAACACACCAGATGGCCTCCTTCTTTAAAGACTGCCATTTTCCCTCCCATTTGATTGAAGATGCCCTCCAACGCATCTCATCCACGACCTGCACCTCCACCCTCTAACCCCACCTCTCCAATTGCAACAAGGACAGAGCCCACTTGGTCCTCATCTTCCACCACACCAACCTCTGTATACATGGCATCATCCGCTGACTTTTCCACCATCTACAAACGGACCCCACCAGAGATATTTTTCCCTCCCCACCTCCATCCACTTTCCGGAAAGACTGTTCCCTCCATGACTACCTGGTCAGGTCCACACCCTCTAACAACCCACCCTCTCGTCCTGGCATCTTCCCCTGCCACCGTTGGAATTGCAAAACTTGCACCCCCACCTCCATCCAAGGCCCCAAAGTTTCACCTGCACTTCCACACATCATTTATTGTATCTGTTGCTTCCTCGACATTAGGGAGACTGGACGCCTACTCGCAGAGTGCTTCAGAGAACATGTCTGGGATATCTGCACCGCCCCGTGGTTAAACATTTCAACTCCCCCTCCCACTCTGCCAACGACATGCAGGCCCTGGGCCTCGTCCATCGCCACTCCCTTACCACCCAACGCCTGCAGGAAGAATGCCTCATCTTCTGCCTCAGGACCCTTCAACCCCATGGCACCAATGTGGATTTCTACTCCAGCACCTTACCCCAGTTCCAACCTTCCAGCTCAGCACCATCCTCATGACCTGTTCCACCTGTCAATCTTCCTTCCCACCTATCCGCTCCACCCTCCTCTCCAGCCTATCACCTTTACCGCCACCTCCATCCACCTATTGCACTCTCAGCTACCTTCTCACCATCCCCATCCCCTCCCATTTATCTCTCCACCCCAGAGTCTCCCAGCCTTATTCCTGATGAAGAGCTTTTGCCCGAAATGCCAATTTTCCTGCTCCTCGGATGCTGACTGACCAGCTGTGCTTTTCCAGCACCACTCTAATCTTGACCTGACACACAACATGTCCAGCTAAAGCACAAACTGCATTCAGCTCTGCTTTGAG